>NW_026594428.1:19040123-19080244 GCF_907164565.1 Psammomys obesus
TTTCTTTCTTTCTTTCTTTCTTTCTTTCTTTCTTTCTTTCTTTCTTTTTTTTTTTTTTTTTAAAGAAGAAGTCTGTTTGTATTTATTCTGATCCTCATGCTAAAGTTGACAGTGGATATAAAATTCAGAAGAGTAATTTATATCAGCTTTCAAGCTGTAGAGGGAACTTTGTAAACTTGGTGGTCTTATTTTGGAAAACCTCTTGATCTGATTTAGATAAAAGTTGGTGATACTCTTGAAATGAAGGAAATCTGAAAATAGGGTTTGGTGCTCAAAGCAATGCATCCTTTGGAGAATTTTGAGAGTCTCTAAAGATGTCAGAGTAGAATATTGAGATTGGAACTGCTTTAGTAGAACTACACTTAGCTTGTTCCCTGTGTTTCCTGACCGCTGTCATCTAACTGGATTTGCCATTATTCCCTACTTGTTCAAAGCATCAACAGGCTGTCTAATCTGGAGAATGGAGCATCATTTGGACTTCTCTCCCACCATAGAATTCTCTCTACTGCCACATCACCTCGTTCACAGCCACAGTAAGATCTGAATGAACAGAGAGTACAACCCATCTGCCCTCAAGATTCACTCCTCAGTGCTCTTCAGCCATGTGAATTCCGATGTATTTATTCCATGTTGAGACCCCTTCTTTGGTGGTTCCCATCATTCTTCAGATAAGATGTCCTCTTTGCTATGATTGACAGCATCCTTGTCATGAACCCCAGGGTACTATTACAGCTCTATCACCTGGTCTCCCATCTCATCTTAGAGCTCGTGCTATTCTGGTTCCTTAAACAGAGAGTCCCAGTGCAGGGCTCATGAGCATGTTTCCAGAGCCTGGATGGCTAACCCCACCTCACACCTCACACCTTGCTGGCTGACATGTGTTTCAGTTCTCATAGGGAGGGGGATGTACTTCCAGGTTTGTCTTACTTCCTTTTCAAAAATATGTCTGCATCATGACACATTTACAAACACAGGGTGATGCATTGGGCAATGTTGAAATCAGGGTAGTTGACGTATTCAGTATCCTACTTATTGTTTCGTTCCTGAGCAGTCAAAATTCTTCCTGCTAATCATTTTGAAATATTATAATATACAGAACACTGGAATGTACTCCTCCCATCTAATTGTATTACTTATTTATTAAAAATGTGTGTGTGTGTCTGTGTGTGAGCATATGTAATACACCCCAGTATTTGCCACGGTGCATGTATTGAGGCCAGAGGGCAACTTTTTTAAAATTTTTTTAAATTTCATTTTCTTACAGTTTTTTTCTTCTATTTTTCTCACTAAGTTATTTATTTACTTTACATTCCCATTTTAGCTTCCCCTCCCTCCTCTTCTTCCAGTCCCTCTCTCTCCTCTGCTCCCCACATCCACCCCTTTCATCCTTTTTTCCTCAGAAAAGAGGAGGCCTCCCATGCAAATCAACTAGCCTTGGCATATCAAGTTGCAGTAGGACTAGGCACATATTCTTTTATTGAAGCTAAATGACACAGCCCCATTAGGGGAAAGGAATCCAAAGGCAGGCAATGGAATCAAAGACAGCCCCTGTCCCCACATGAAGACCCAGCTGCACAACTATTACATACATGCAGAGGGCCTAGGTCCATTTCATCCATGCTCTCTATTTGGTGGTTCAGTTTCTGTGAGCCCCTATGGTCCCAGGTTAGTTGATTCTATAAGTTTTCTTGTGGTGTCCTTGACCTCTCTGGCTCCTCCAATCCTTCCTTCTCCCTCTCTTCCACAGGATTCCCCAAGCTTTGCCTAATGTTTGGCTGTGGGTTTCTGCATCTGTTTCCATCCATTCCTGGGTGAAGCCTCTTAGAAGACAATTATGCTAGGCCTCTGTCTGCAAGCATAGCAGAATATCATTAAAAGTTTCAGGATAGGCTCCCTCTCATGTCATGGGTCTCAAGCTGGGCCAGTCATTGGTTGACCATACCCTCAATTTCTGGCCCACCTTTACCTTGGCACTAAAGAACAACTTATGAGAGTTCTCTTCTTCCACTTTGTGGGATCTTGGAATCAAACTCAGGTCCTCAGGTTTGCATACAAGCATTTCTGCACATGGAACCATCTTGATAACCCCTCACTATTTGTGTACCTCTTAACCAATTCTAATCTATAGTCTGCTCTCATTTCCCTTTCTAGCCTCTGGCATACATATGAATGAATGCCACACTTTCTTTATCCATTCATCCATTAATAGGCATCTAGGTTGATTCTACGTAAAAGAAGATAATAGAAGAGAAAATATATTTTGGCTCATATTTGCTTAAAGTACTCTCCCAATCAACAATAAGCCACACTTGTTATTGATTTCTAACCTTCCAGGTTCATGAGAGCTCCCCATGGTGCAGTGAACTCATCTCTCAGATTTTTATTCATATTTTTGTCCAGCAAATAGTGAGTCCCTACAAATGGGGAGTACCAGGCGTGACTTAAGAATAGAAAGTAAAGTATGCACACTGCCTGTCTCAGGAACTTCGTGTGTAGGAGTTGAGGAAGATGCTGCAATAGTACTTTCTCTCCTATCCCACCTCAAAAAGATTAACACAGGGAAAAAGTATCAGATTCAGTGTGAGCTGATGGAAACCTAACACAGACTTCAGGAGGAAAGGGGTATGATTATAAGGAGCCATGTCGGAGTCTCTCAAAGAACAGAACAATAGCACTACTATAGGGCATGGACTCAGGGAAAAGAAAAGCAGTATGTCAGACACATCTGGTTTTTTAAAAATTAATTATTTAAAATTTTTTTTACAGTCTATTCACTTTATATCCCAACTGTAACCCTTTCCCTAATCTCCTACCAGTCCCACCCTCCTTCCTTTTCTCCCCTTCTCTCCCTCCCTAGTCCACTGATAGGAGGAGTCCTCCTCCCCTACCATATGACCCCAGCCTAAGAAGTTTCATCAGGAATGCCTCTTCCTCTTCCTCTGTAGCCTGGAAAGGCCAGCCCACTGTGGAAGAAGCAATCAAAGAGCAGGCAACAGAGTCCATGTCAGAGACAGCTCGTGCTCCCTTTACTAGGGTTCCCATATGGAGACTGAGCTGCCTATGGGCTACATATGAGCAGGGGGTCTGGATTTTCTTGATGCATGGTCTTTGGTTGATGCACCAGCCTCTGCAGGACCCCTGGGCCCAGATTTGTTGGTCTCGTTATAGAGCTCCTGTCCCCTCCAGGTTCTTCTATCCCTCCCTTCTTCCTTAAGACTCCTGCACTCTACACAAAGTTTGGCTGTGAGTCTCAGTATCTGCTTCAAGCCCCTGTTGGGTGGAGCCTTTCAGAGGACATCTATGGTAGGCTGCCATCCTATTCCCTCTCTTCAACCTTTCTGGTGTCTATCCTGTTTGCCCTTTTGATTGAGAATTATGCATCCTCCCTAGGGTCCTCCTTGTTATTTAACTTTTTTTTAAATTAATTACACTTTATTCATTTTGTATCCCCCCATAAGCCCCTCCCTCCTCCCCTGCCGATCCCACCCTCCCTCCCCTTTCTGCATGCATGCCACTCCCCAAGTCCACTGATAGGGGAGGTTCTCCTCTTCTTTCTGATCTTAGTCTATCAGTTCTCATCAAAAGTGGCTGTATTGTCCTCTATTGTGGCCTGGTAAGGCTGCTCCTTTTAAGTCTGTGGATTTTAGTATGGTTATCCTATATTTTATGGTTAATATTTGTTTATAAGTGAGTGTATACCTTCCATGTCTTTCTGCTTTCCTCACTCAAGATGATCTCTTCTAGTTCCATCCATTTGTCTGCAAATTTCATGATTTCCTTGTTTTTAATCACTGAGTAGTATTCCATTATGTAAATGTACCACAATTTATGTATCCATTTTTGGTTGAGGGACATGTAGGTTGTTTCGAGAATAAAGTTGCTATGAACATAGTTGAACAAATGTCTTTGTATTGTGGACCATCTTTTGGGTATATGCCCAGGAGTGGTAAGCCTGGGTTTTGAGGGAGTTCTATTTCCGGTTTTCTGAGAAAGCACCAGATTGCTTTCCAAAGTGGTTTTATAAGTTTGCATTCCCACCAGCAATGAAGGAAGGTTCCCCTTTCTCCACATTCTTTTCCAGCATGTGTTGTCACTTCAGTGTTTTATCTTAGCCATTCTGATCGGTATTAGATGGAATCTCAGAACCATTTTGATATACATTTTCCTGATGACTAAGGGTGTTGAACACTCATTTAAGTGTTTCTCAGCCATTTGATATTCCTCTGTTGAGAATTCTCTGTTTAGCTCTGTACCCTGTTTTAACTTGGGTTATTTGATTTCTTGGTGTTAAATTTCTTGAATTCTTTAAATATTCTGGATATTAGCCCTCGGTCAGATATAGGGTTGGTGAAGATCTTTTTTTAGTCTGTAGGTTGTTGTTTTGTTCTGTTGACACTATTCTTTGCTTTACAGAAGCTTTTCAGTTTCAAGAGGCCCCATTTATTAACTGTTGATCTTAGAGCCTGAGCTGTTGGCATTCTGTCTAGGAAGTTGTCTTCTGTGTCAGTGAGTTCAAGGCTCTTCCCCACTTTTTCTTCTAACAGATTTAGTGTGTCTGGTTGAGGTATTTGATCCACTTGGACTTTAATTTTGTGGAGGATGATAAATATGGATTTATTTGCACTTTTATACATGTAGACATCCAGTTAGACCAGTACCATTTGTTGAACATGCTATCATTTTTCATTGTATGGTTTTGGCTTCTTTGTCAATAATCAGGTGACCGTGGGTGTGTGGGTTTATTTTGGGATCTTAAATTTGATTCTATTGATCCACCAGTCTCTTTCTATACCAATACCATGGAGTTTTTATTACTGTTGCTGTATCGTACAGTTTTTGACCAGGGATAGAGATACCTCCAGATTTTTTGTACAGGACTGTTTAAGCTATTCTGTTTTTTTTTTTTAAATTTTTCTATATGAATTTGAGAATTGTTCTTTAAATATCTGTGAAGAATTGTGTTGACACTTTGCAAATCAATATGGAGCTTTTTCAGACAATTAGGAATAGTGCTACATCAAGATCCAGCTATACGAATTCTAGGCATAGATCCAAAAGATGCTCAAGTATACAAGGACATTTGCTCAATCATATTTGTAGCAGATTTATTTGTAATAGCCAGAAGTTGGAAACAACCCAGATGTCCCTCAGTTGAGGAATGGATACAGAAATTGTGGTACATTTACACAATGGAATACTACTCAACAATTAAAAAACAAGGAAATCATGAAATTTGCAGGCAAATGGTGGGATCTAGAAAATATCATCTTGAGTGAGGTATCCCAGAAGCAGGAAGACACACATGATATATTCTTATTTGTAAGTGGATATCACACATATAATATAGGATAATCATATTAAAATCTGTACACCTAAGGAAGCTAATCAAGATGGAGGACCCTGGGTAAGATGCTCAATCTTCATTCAGAAAGGCAAATGACATGGACATTGGAAAAGGGAGAAAACAGGGAACAGGACAGGAGCCTATCACAGAGGGCCTCTGAAAGACTACCCAGAAGTGTTTCAAAACATATCCTGAGACTCACAGTCAAACTTTGGGATAGAATTCAGGTAATCTTATGAAAGAAGGGGGAGATAGAAAGATCTGGAGGGAACAAGAGCTCCACAAGGAAAGAAACAGAATAAAAAAATATGTGCACAAGGGTCTTTTTCTGAGACTGATACTCCAAATAAGGACCATGCATGGAGATAACCTAGAACCCCTGCACAGAAGTAGTCCATGGCAGTACAATGTCCAAGAGGGTTCTCCATTAATAGGAACAGGGACTGTCTCTGGCGTGAATTCAGTGGCTGGCTCTTTGATCACCTCCCCTTGAGGGCGGAACAGCCTTATCAGTCCACAGAGGAAGAGAATGAAGCCAGTCCTGATGAAACCTGATAGACCAGGGTCAGATGAAAGGGGAGGAGGACCTCCTCTATCAGTGGACTGGGGGAGGGATATAGGAGAAGAGAGAGGAAGAGTGGGAGAGGGAGGGGATGAGGAGGGAGCTACAGTTGGGATACAAAGTGAATAAACTGTAATTAACATGAATAATTAAAAATTTTTTAAAAATAATAAAAAAGAATTGTTTTCATTATTTGATAGGAATTGCATTGAATCTGTAGATTGCTTTTTGTAGGCTGGCCAATTTTTACTATGTTAGTTCTAACGGTCCATGAGTGTGGAAGATCTTTCCATCTTTTCATATCTTCTTCAATTTATTTCTTTAGAGACTTAAAAAAAGTTGTTTTTATATAAGTCTTTCACTTGCTTGGTTAGAGTTACACCAAGATATTTTATATTATTTGTGGCTATTGTGTAGGGTTTTCTTTCACTAATTTCTTTTTTAGCCCATTTGTCTTTTGCATGTAGGAGGGCTATTGATTTTTTTGCATTAACTTTGTATTTAGCCACTTTGCTAAAGGTGTTTATCAGCTGAAGGAGTTCTCTGGTTGAATTTTTGGGGTCACTCATGTATACTATCATATCATCTGCAAATAGTGATGCTTTGACTTCTTCCTTTCTGATTTGTATTCCCTTGATCTCCTTTACTTGTCTTATTGCCCTAGCTAGGACTTCAAGAACTATGTTGAAGAGATATGGAGAGAGTGGGCAGCCTTGCCTTGTCCTTGATTACAGAGGGATTGATTTAAATTTCTCTCTGTTTAGCATGATGTTGGCTGTAGGCTTGCTGTATATTGCTTTTACTATGTTTAGGTATGTGCCTTGTATCCTTGATCTCTCCAAAATTTTAAACATGAATGGGTGTTAGATTTTGTCAAATGTTTTTTCAGCATCTAAGGAGATGATCACATTTTTTTTTCTTTCAAATTGTTTATGCAATGGATTGCACTGATTGATTTCCACATATTAAACCACTACTGCATGCCTGGATGAAGACCACTTGGTGATGATGTCACTTGATGATATCTTTGATGTGTTCTTGGATTCAGTTTGCAAGTGTTTTATTGAGTATTTTTGTGTTAATGTTCATAAGGGAGATTGGCCTGAAATTCTCTTTCTTGGTTGGATCTTTGTGCGGTTTAGATATCAAGGTGACTGTGGCCTCATAGAATGAATTTGATGTTCCTTCTGTTTCTATTTTGTGGAATATTTTGAAGGTTATTGGTATTAGCTCTTCTTTGAAGGTCTGGTAGAATTCTTTGCTAAAACCATCTGGCCCTGGGTATTTTGGATGGGAGACTTTTGATGACTGCTTCTAATTCCTTAGGAGATATAGGACTCCTGATCTTACTTGATCTTATTTGCCTGATCTGAATTCAAGACTGATTTGGTAAGTGAAATCTATCAGGATTTAGATTTTTCAAGTTTTGTGGCAGATAGGCTTTTGAAGTAAGTCCTAATGATTGTATGATTTCCTCAGTGTCTGTCATTATGTCCTCCTTTTTATTTCTGATTTTGTTGATTTGGGTGGTGTCTCTGCCTTTCAGTTAGCTTAGCTAAGGTTTTGTCTATTTTGCTGATTTTCTTAAGGAACCAGCTCTTGGTTTCATTGATTCTTTGAATTTTTTTTGTTTCTATTTTATTGATTTCATCCTTGAGTTTGATTATTTCTAGCCATCTCCTTCTCTTGGCGGTGGGGGCTCACAACTACACTGTTGATCTAGCCAATTTGGCAAGGTCTAGAGTCAAAAGAGATCCTGATTTAATAATTAGAGTGGAGATGTAATTACAAAAGGCATTCTGATCTTCACATGTGTCTATATGGGCAAGCAACCTGCATATGTGTGTGTGTGTGTGTGTGTGTGTGTGTGTGTGTGTGTGTGTGTATGTGGAGAGAGAGAGAGAGAGAGAGAGAGAGAGAGAGAGAGAGAGAGAGACTGATTCAAAGCCAAACCTGGCTTTAAAGATCAACGAAGGAGCCATGTATGAAGGCCTGCAGGCAAGTTCTAGAATATAGTATAGATCAAAAGAAAATAACACCCCACCAAGTTTCCTTATTTCCTCTATAAAGAGTTTAGTCCTGTTGACAGCATAATTTGAGGCCAGCAAGACTTATTTCATTCTTGACCCCTGAACTGCATGACAGTTAATTGTCTAAAGCCACTGTATTTGTTTGACTAGGAAACTAAAACAAACTTTTACTTAAAATGTGCTATAAGCTCCTTCAAGTCTGTCAATGCATTCTTTTATCTTCATTGTTAATGACTCCAGTGATTTGCAAATAGAGACCTACAGTCTAATTTATTTATTGATATATGGCTGAACGTTCAGTTCAC
The DNA here is from genome assembly GCF_907164565.1 of Psammomys obesus. Taxonomy (NCBI): domain Eukaryota; kingdom Metazoa; phylum Chordata; class Mammalia; order Rodentia; family Muridae; genus Psammomys; species Psammomys obesus. The sequence continues at coordinate 19,048,365 of NW_026594428.1, forward strand.
TTTCCGGGCTTTTTGTTTGCTATAGTAAACACCATCTTGATATATGTCTGTCCCTTTCCAGGTTTTTGGATATTTTTTTAGTGGAAAAAACTAGAGTTAGAATCTGAGAGATCCATATTTTGAAGGTTTGTGACAGCTGTTAATCTTTGAGATATATTTTTCCATGGTCATTTTCGTCACAACTTAAGTCCTTTTCTTTGAAATGGGGACCATTACTTCTATTGAAAGAAAGTATTTCTTGATGACTGAACACAGTCATTTGTTTTACTATTCTCTCTTTTACTATTCCTTCAATAGGGGGGCTGCTAAGTGATGCAGGGAGGGGCTTACTTGGATGCCACCGTCATTTATAGGAACTTCTCCTGGAGAGCAGAAATAGGCTGCTCAGAACACGGCTGGGCCAAAAGGACTTGAAGCCATAAGTCAAATGCATGTTTAGCAAACACAGCAGCTTCTCTGGTTTACCTGTCCTGTGTAGATGTGTGTTTGCTGCCTGTGACCAGGGCTGCCTGGGGGCAGTCTGTGGTCATCTGCACAGCATCTAAATGCTACAGTTGAGACTGCTCTGCTGTGGCTTTTGGGGGCCTCTTTAAGACATGTTAATCAGACCTTCATATTTTATGATCTGAATATAAAGGGTCAACTGAGACAAAGGATGAATGTGACAAGGGTGCTATGCTGGTTAAATTTCTCATAAATCCAACATGTAACAATGTGAGGTTTTAGTTGGAGAAGCTCTTCCATATCTGCTTTGTTACAGTAGCATTTATTTCTTTTTTAAAATCCCAGGGGTGGGGCTGGAAAGATGACTCGGTATGTGGAGTGCTTGCTATGCAAGTGTGGCATTTGGGTGCGAATTCTCATAACCCATGCAAAGCCAGATGCGGCAGTATGCACCTGTAATTGGGACATTCCCACAAGAGACAGGAAGAGACTGCCAACCCCAGGAGCTTGCATCCTAGCTGGTCCGATGTCCTCGCCAGAGACCAACAAAGAGACCCTGCCTCAAACAAGGTTGAAGGTGAGAACCAATGCCTAAGCATCCCCTGACCTCCACAGGTATACCATATCACTTGTGTGCCTGTACACACACACTGATTAAAATATTCCAAGGGTAAACTATCAGAATGCGTGAATATAAGAAGGGGGAGAGACACAAAAAGGCAAAAATAGAAATCCTGAGCATGGCAGGATGTGTGATGATGATAATTTGATAAATGCCACTGCGTTAAAAATACATCTATGGAAAGCCCTGCCTTGTAATGGGTCCTCAGGTCCACATGCCGTCCAACCATGTGCATTACCCTGGTACTATGAAACTCTACCATATTTTTCAGTAGCATAATAAATATGCTATTTCTAGTTGTTATTTCTGAATATTATATTTACCTTTTCAAAAAGTCTTGGGAATACCCCCTTTCACTATGATTCCCTTGGTAGGCTACACAGGGTTAGAATCAGAAATTTATGCTATATGTGGGAAAGCCCTGTGGTGGTTGCCTGAGGTCGCTCTACAAAGCTGGCACATGCTTTAGAGACTCACGTTTATTCTGTCACAGCTCCAGGATCCAGAACCTCCAATAGGGAGGTGCTGGCAGAGCTGTGTCACTGGAAGGTTCTAGGATAGAGTCTGCCTGGTTTCCTCCAGATCCTGCTGGCTTGTGGAGCTCCGGAGCTTATGGCCGCTTCACCTCAGGCAATGCTTCCTTCCATCTCCTTGGCTTTTTCTCTCTGGGCCTTCTCTTCTGTCTCATGGAAGTACTCTGTTGAGAGATGAAGAGATCTCCATGGAAAACTAAGATTATGTCGTATTGAGAGCTTTGAGTTATTGTGTTTACAAAGAGTCCTTTTCCAAATGGGAGTATATCACATTTCTGGAGGCTGGGGTGCAGGCATGCATAGTGGGAGCAGTGTTCACTCTTCTGGGAGCACATTCCTCTGGTAGATGTGGAGAGTGGTCAGAATCAGCTTGGTTTACTTGCTTGAGACACTGAATACTCAAATGGCCTAACCAGACATTTAGAGCTCTAATTCACAATTTATGGATTTCTGCTCATGAAACCAACTTACTTTCTGTAGTCACCAACCCAAGGAGCCAGTCCATTTTCTACAAATAAGGTTTGTAGAAATTAAGATTGACATCTTTATTCTATTTATAGTTTATTTTTTTGATGATATAACAAATGCCAGGGGCAGGGTGACTTTATAGAAAAATTTTTCTGGATCACAGTTGAGAGTTGCAACATAAGCAACACAGCTAAACTAGCCCTGGAAAAGCCTCAGTAAAGATGGCGGGAAAGCATGTGGAAATGACAGACCCCTTCCCAAAGAAGAAGCCAGAGTCTGGTGTCATTTGATTCTTGCCAAGGGTCAACTCTTTATCCATTTATCTAATGTCCTCACCATACTCTACCAATCAAAGGCCTCAGTTTTCATGTTTGACCCATAGAAGGGGTAAGCTCAGAACATGAGCCTTTGGAGGACACTGTTAAACCCTATTTAAACCCCAGCCAGTTAGGTAGCCACACCACTCCTATGACAGTGTCCCAGACTTGAGTCATAACAGACAGACTCTGTAACACGCCCCATCTCACTTCTAAATTAAGACTGATCAGAAGAAGCCATCCATCCTACTACACAAGGTGCCCTGCTTCTCTTCCCTATCAACAGCTTCCATATTCGCAGTAGCCTCAAGTCAGGGCATACTGGGCCCTCTCTCCTTTGCAGTCTGAAGTTTTTTCCTCCTCTGCCTGCCTTTGGGTTCCTGCTGAAGGCTAGCAGCCATGGCCGACTCCATAGCAAGCTCTGAGTGTGCTGCTCTTAGTCCTCTCTGGGATGCCTGTCCTAGTTTCTCATTGTGTAAAGCAAACATTCCTGACTGGGTGCATGTTTTCCTTTAATGTCTCTTTCTAGCCCTTACACCATCTCTCTGCTGCCAAGTAGAGGCATGTCACATGATGGAATTGGATGGCGATGGCAATGCTGAGCAAGTCGAGGGACACAATCAGCAAATGGCTCAGAAGCTAGTAACAGGATAGGTGACAGATGTCAGAACACACTACAGAAGCCATTAAACCCCACGCTAGAGTCTATGCACAATAAAAGCAGCTCATGTGTGCAAACCAGACATATTATAAGTGGTGTTATTTTACAGAACTCCTTCTCCCCCCCTCCTTTTCCTGGCCCTTCCTCAGCGGCAGAATGGCATTTCCTTTGGAATACACCAGCATGGAGTGTTCTGTTACCCTGTGGCTGTAGAGTACTCACATGAAGCACATTAGCACCTCAGGAAAGCAGTTGATTGATTAATCTTTTTGGAGTGCATGACTGTATGAAGCTGGTTCTGAAAGAATAGAGGGGAGGGTGTGGGTGTAGCTTTAAGGGTATAAGTCATGGGTGTGAGAGAAGAAAGTAAGAAACTCCATGAAGGTGGGTGGCGGGAGGGGAGGGGCTGTGTGGTTGAGCACAAATGGCATGTGACTTGGAACCAGGAGTTTGGTGATGTCAAATTAGGGCCAATTTATAGTGCCTCTGCAGCTCCCTTCTGCCCCATAACTCATACTCTTGTCCTGGTCTGACATTTGCCCAAGGAGACAATCACGTTTGGTGTCTGTTGAGTCATGTGAAAGGTTCCAGTTTTCATTATAAACATTCTGGAGTGATGGCTAATGGGCTTCAAGAGCTCTGAGGATGGGGTGAGCAGTAAATTCCCAGCAGAGCTCCCAGGGCTGTTGGCTGTGCACAAGATTTACAGGGTCACTTGGGGGCAGCAGCAGGATGCTCGGCCAGATGCTGAGATCTGGTCCTGTGTTGGTCTGAATGACTTCATTTTCATTAGTGCTGCATGATGGGCTCCTGCCTACACCTCCCTCTGAAGACACTGAAGGAATGTGTTGTGTAGCTGCTATAACATAGCTCTTGCCTTTTCTAGATCATCCTTTCCTGACTTCAGTTCTATTGCTGTGTGTTGAGGAAATATGTAACAGTGGTATTGTTCCATTGCCTGTGTCTTAGATGTTTGGATCCTCCTACAGGGCCCTGCTCAAGCCGCTGGCTGCTGATAAACAATGTGAAAATTAGCTTCACACTGGAGGCAATTGGTTCTGCAGCAGCCCTGGGGAGAAGGCACAATTAACTCTGCTCTACAGACAGAGAACCGGGCATGCAAAGTATTTGAAGGATGCTCAGCATGGTCAAGAGAGGGACATTAGGACAATCAGGACTGGAAGTCCCCAGCCTAACAGGATGGCTTTTGAACTGTAGTCTACCGCCTCTCGCTGAGAAGGCAGGAGGGCTGTAATTGCTGACTCTTGATGCCAGCAGTTCATACACACTGGACTCCCTTCTAACGATGCCAGGATTTCACTACTGAAAGTCTACCCCAGAGACAACTGAAGTCAAACACAGACAGGATGCCTGTTCTTTGCTCACTCTTCTCTGGACCCTGCCACTCTAGCTACAAATACAAACCGTACAGCTTCAATGTCTGGACCTCATCCAGGGTCACTGTGGCTGTTAGGTTTTAACTGGCCAGACAAGACAGTGGCCTTGCCACTGAAGACAAGGCCATTATTCCGCTGGATGAAGGCACAGGAAGAAAAGGACTCTCCTTAATGCTGTGGCCAGTTTTATTTATGGTATCAGACAATGTATACTTTGAGGGTTAAGAAAGGTCGTGTGAATAAAGTTCTCAGGCGTCCAAGCTGTATGCAGCCACAAGGACAAGCCACATGTGGGAAAAACAAATGTTTTCCACAGAGGCAAGTAAACACTTAATTGACTGACAGGAACAAGAAATAATGAGTAGTCTGCAGTAAACTCAATCCCATCCACTGCATTCTTCTAAGAACAATTCTGTTTGAAGAAACTGAGGTCACAAGGCTCTTGTTTTCTTGGAGTGTTCTCACAAGCGCTCAGAATTCTCCCCACATGACTCCACTCTTGTCATATTCTGACAGGACACCAGTGACTGACAATGACTCAAGGGATGACATGAATCTCCATTTTGTGTGCAGTCTCTGCCCTTCCCACAAGCTCTGTGACTACTGATGGAGCCAGGGTAGCCTCTATTCTTGTCAGTGCCCAGCATCCTGCATCCCTGTTTCTCTCAAGTTGGCAGAAAGGCCAGGGCTTTTTCGATGCTGATTTTTCCTCAGTCCCTGTTGAGCGAAGGGTAACCCATGCACAATTGTATGCACAGCCAAGAGCCTGGTTAACTGGACTTGACTGGGCAATTTATCGCTGCAGATGTCACTGATGTGATTTGTCTCAGACACCTAAGTGACTATCTTAAGTATCTAAGTAAGGTCCAAACTAAATATCCTTACGAAAGACAAGGAGAAGAGGGGAAGGCATGGAGAGGACAGTGATGAAAAGATGAGGCAGAGATGGCATCTTCAGTTTGTAGAACTCCAGTGATGACCAGACCTTGGAAGAGTCAGGCATTAAGGCTCTGAGAGCCTTGGGAAAGAGTGGGCTTACTGACTCTTTAACTTTAGGCTTCTACTCTTCATAGTTGTAAAGGAATAAATTTATAATTAGAACAATTATTATACTGATTTATTTGTTATTTATGTGTGGGGGCATGTACATGTGAGTGGAGGCACCTGTAGAGGCTGGAAAAGAAGATCCTCTAGATCTAGAGTTACAGGCGGTTGCTCAGTCAATGTTGAACTTACCTGGTGTTCTCTGTAAGAATACTGCAGGATGCTCTTAACCCCTGAGCAATCTCTCTACCCCCGATTTTCTGAAGTTTGAAGCCACCAGCTTTGTTCCAGCAGTCCTAGAAAATGAACACACCAACTTGTTCAGACTGATGGATTTCACAGGTGGGCTTTTGACAGTGAAACTACTATGCGATCCTATCATGGTGGATGTTTGCTGCCACACTTCCACCCAGCTCTGCACCCTGATGTGCAGGGTCAAGAGCACGCCAAGGTGCAAACTATGTACTTTGTGTAATACTGGTGTGTAGATAGACGCTGGTGATTATAACACAATTACCTCCGATACGCCATGCTGATATTGGGGAGGCTGAGGCAGGGGCTTGGGGTAAATCTCTGCCCTTTCTGGACATTTATTCTGAGACTCTACAACAAGAGCTTTAAAACATAAAGACTATTAAATAGCCAGCTGGCTTTTCCTTTCTTTGAGATGGTGTTAATTTCTTTATACTGGCAGTTATGGTCTAGACCTTATTGTACCTGTGTGTCTCTTCAGTGAGGGACTTTGTGACCATCTGTGGAGTAGTTCCCTTTAGTTTGGGTAGTCTCCAGTGCAGGAGACTGGTCAGCCAGGGAGAGAGATGCCTTCTGGTGGATGTCCAATGCAGACTTCACTCCAACTGTGGAAGCACGCACATGGGAAAGTACTTGTGGTAGCAGAGTGGTGTGCTTAGCCCTTCTAAGGGCCAACCCAGGCTCAGAAGAATCCCCTCATCTCTCAGGGCCTCACTCTCGTCATCTGCCACAGACTCTCCCCTGGAGAGCAGAGAAGCTTCTAGGCTTCGACTCTTGTGGGATCAGCCACACAATTCTGCTTACAAAGTTGGCCTGAAATAGATGTTTGTAGATTGATTTTTCTGACCAGCGTAGTTCCCTGTGGCTGACACAGTCCTCTAAGTGCTCTTCTGTGTTGTAGACATACGAAAAAAGGTCTTGAAGACAGGTAGGTGGGATTGAGTCACCTTTACAAAGGGAGACTCTCTCTGATTCCCTGAGTCCCTAGACCGGCCCCCAAGCTTTTGGGAGATCCACCTGTGATTTTCCATTTAAGAAGTCAGCCTTAACAATTATTCTTCAAAAGTGCTGTGGTTTATATTAGAATAACAGGGAGTTCCTTGGCATACTGTTTGTTTTGGTTTTAAACTTATCATTGGTGACAAATATTTAAAGAAATATGCAGAATGTGTCTTCTATGTCTCATGGTTAATATTGTTTGTCAACCTGTGAGGATTTACAATCTCCTAAGAGACAAGTATTGGGCATGCCTGTGAGGGATTATCTGGATTAGGCTAGCCTTGGGCAAGGCCTGTGAGGAATTACTTCCATTAGGTTAGCCTTGGGCATGCCTGTGAGCAATTACCTAGATTAAGTTAGTTTGGGCATGCCTGTGAGGGATTATATAGATTAGATTAACCTTGGACATGCCTGTGAGGGGTTATCTGGGTTGGGTTGATTGAGGTGGGAAGGCCCATTCTAACTGCTACATGAATGAAAAGGAGAAATGGAGCTGAACATGCATCTTAGTTGTTCTTTGCTCTCTTACTGCAGATGTAATTGGACCAGCTGCCTAAACTCCTATCACATTTTTCCTCTCATGATAGACACATTCCTCTGAGATGTGAGCTAAAATAAAGTTTCCCCTTCAGGTTGTTTATGTCAGTGTACTTTTATCAAGCAATAGGACACATAACTAAGACACATGGAACAGTTATATCAAAATATATTGTGTGTCTGAAATCCCAATCTTTTCAGGCACCTGTCTCTCATTTGTCAACCTTATTGAAGTGATTCTGTCTCCAGCCCTGGGTTTGTTGACACAGCTCTTCTCCAAATCTATCAAGCCCTTCCATGACATGAGAACAGTCACAGAAGGCTCTGCTTTCTCTTGTGTATGTTTACCACTTCTTGCATGAAGCTTGTGCTAGCTATTTTTATGTCAACTTGACATAAGCTAGATGAATCTGAAAGGAAGAAACCTTAATTGATAAAATGCCTCCATAAGATCTGGCTACAGGACAGTTTTAAAATTAATGACTGGTTGGGGAGTGGTGCCATCTCTGAGCTGGTACTCTATAAAATAGAAGGCTGAAAGGACAGGGAGCTCACCATACAAACAAGGACATTTGCTCAACCATGTTCATAGCAGCTTTATTTGTAATAGCCAGAAACTGGAAACAACTTAGGTGCCTCTCAGCTGAAGAATGGATAAACAAAATGTGGCACATTTACACAGTGGAATACTACTCAACCATTAAAAACAAGGAAATCATGAAATTTGCAGGCAAATGGATGGAACTAGAAAAGATCATCCTGAGTGAGGTAACACAGACCAAAAAAGACAGATATGGTATATACTCAGTTATAAGCAGATTCTAGTCATATAGTACAGGATAGACATACTACAATGCACAGACCCCAAGAAGATACGTTTGGTGGACATCTTAGGCTTCGTGTCGGCTCACTAGTTTGGGGAGTGGGAGTTATCTTTGACATGGACTATGTTGCCTGTTTTTTGATCACTTCCCCCTGATGGGACTTCCCTACCAGGGCAGGGGAGAAAGAGGAACTCAGTCCTCATATGAACAGATGAGCTGGGGTGTCTGGGTAGGAAGGCTCCATTGCTCTGAGGAATAGGGATGAGAGGATGCAGGAGAGAGGGTGGGACTGGGAGGAAAAGAGGGAGGGGCCTGTGACCAAGATGTAAATTGAGTTAACTAATTAAAAAAAGAAAGGCTAAGCAAGACATGGTGAGCAAGTCAGTAAGCAGCACCCCTCTATGGCCTTTGCATCAGCTCCTGCCTTCAGGTTCCTGCCCTGGCTGAGTTCCTATCCTTCCTTTGGTGATGAACAGCAATGTGGAAGTGTAAGCTGAATAAACCCTCTCTGCCCCCAGTTACTTTTGGACATGGTGATTTATCAGGGCAACAGTAACCCTGAGTAAGATGAGGCTCTTCCTAGATGAGTGGCTTGTTAGGAAGCTACTCTGTCTTCCTCCATTTCCTGCTCTGTGGGTCATTACTCTACTTTCCAGCTTAAGCAGAAAGTAGAATAATGCCAGTCTCTCATTCATCTTGCTTCCATCCCAACCAAAATTGCGCCACTAAGTTCCTAATGATTGTGTTTGTATCTCCTTTATTAATATTGGGGTCAACCTTAACAGCTGTGATCCATGTTCTGATTTAATTAAGATACACTTGGTTCATTCTACAACCACTTATAAATTTTAATTAAATTGCATATATATTAAGCTGAATTAATATAGAAGAACCCACATATTTGATAAGAAATGCAATTATCTGTGTTTGAAATGCTATAGTTTTATACAATATTTTCAAATTCCCATTTTAAAAGAGAAGTCATTTAGGTTAACTTTAGCCTCAAATAAGCTTTGAAGACATTTCTAGCTTTGATTTCAATTCATATTATTATCTTTCTATTTTGGAAAGTATTAAGCGTTCATTCATTAGTTCATTCTTTGATTCTTTCTTCATTTTACACTGAGTCCTTAAGTATTAGGTACTGTATAAGTGCCCTTATTGGAAACACAAATTTGTGGTGATGGGAATTGTGTATGTGAGTTGTTCACTTGATTGCCTGGGTTTTCTTTTGTTATTATTTACATGTTCAACTCTGGGGTAATCCAGAAAAATGTTTGGGTAAAGAGTATGTGTGCAAACTGCTTCACTCATAGAAGAGATTATATTTTTTTCTTTTTAATACTTTTTTACAATTTGTTCATTATATATCCCGATTGAAGCCCCCTTCCTCAACTGCTCCCAGTCCCATCCTCCCACCCTACCTCCCTCTTTTCCCCTATCCCCTTCTCCTAGTCCACTGGAAGGGGGAGTTCTCCTCTGCCATCTGCCCATAGCTTTTTAAATCTCATCAGGACTGCCTGGATCCTCTTTCTCTGTGGCCTGGTAAGGCTGCATCACCAGAGGGGAGTGATCAAAGAGCAGGCAATCCAGCTCATGACAGAGGCAGCCCCTGCTCCCCATTTTTAATCCCCTTTTCTGATAGTGATGATTGTCTGATTGGAGAGGCAGAGGCTGTGTTTGGGAGCCATTGTGGGCTATGACGTCCTACATTTATATTGGGAATACAATTTGTAAAAGGTGATGAGGGGTAAATAAGGCTTGTGGATGGGACCTGAGCTGATAGACTAGCATGTCCACATTCTCACCTGAGATTCTGAGCCCCAGGACTGTGAGGAAACATGAGCGTGCAGTTTAAGCCACTGAGCCTGTGACATTTTGTCACGTCAGCCAGAGCTGACTAGGGACTGAAGCTGAATCTGTCTTTGGCTTAGGGGGGGTTTCTAGGGCCTGATAGTGTTGTGGCCTGGGAGCATGTACAGTCTTGTCTTCCTCTGTAACAGACCCCACTAAGCCAGTTTCTGAGAACAGCATGTGTTTTATCACTGGTGTTGGTGACATGGCCTTTGACTATGGAGTAAAGTGAATTAGTGTGTCCTTGCATTGACTCATGACCTTGACCCGTTCCCATTCCATCTTAACTGACTGGACTTTTCAGCCTAGCCTCTTGTGATTTACAACCTTTTCTCTCCATGGAAAGACAAATTCCAGATTCATTGGTAAGGTCTTAGGGCTTGCTACCATTCTGCCAGGGGAAATTTGTTTTATTAGAAGAGGTTTTAATTCTTTCCCTTTTTTTTTGTGTCCTATTGACATACTTCATATGTCAACAGAAACTAGAACATGAAAAAACAAAACAAAACGAAACAACATCCTCAAGTTTGGCTTAATATGTCATATAACTTTTATAGCACTGTGTCCTGTGCAGCTCTGAAAGCATGGCTTCTGTCTTTCCCTCAGAGTCCCAACATACCTCCTGTTTTTATGCACTAAAGTGCTGTCTCTGGATCAATGGAGAGCGCTGGCCCTCCAGACATTGAGCTGTGACAGGAAATCAATGTGTGGTGAGGACAGTTGAGGATAACCTTAAATAACGTCTTAAAAAGAATCAGCACTCAGCAGACCTCCGTTGCCCAAGTGCCTGCAGAGACTGCGAGCTGAGCTCCCACTAGTGAGCATGCGCATTTCGTCTTAGCGTGCAGAGGTTTAGGCAAACCAGCAGATGGGAACTCCAGGCAGCGTCCCCATTGGGAAGCACTTGGCTTTCAGATTATTCTCACACATACCTCATCCCTGTGGTAAGACTGTTTAAAAAAATACTGAACTTGGCTCTTGATTAAGTCATGCTGAGACCTAGGGTGAATATCCTATTTTCTTCTCAAAGCAACACTTAGCAACATTTGTTTGTTGGCATCAATGGCACTGAAATTCACCGGGCGAACCCCTGGTTAGGTCCCCGGCTGCTTTGCTGATGCTGGGTGAGCAGGAGGGTGTCGAGAGCCTCCTTCGTTGGTTTCTTATAAAATAATGCTTGATAAAATTGCTACTTGTGAGGGGATCTACAGTGGGGGGGTATAAGGCAGGTAAACATAATTGCCTTTAAGTCACATGTGGCTCTAGGGATAGACACCTTGGCGGACTATCGCAATCGCTCTGGTTTCTCTCGTGGAGCACTGACTTGCATGGAGCACTGTATGCCTCTTGGCAATATTTACATTAAGAAAACTCTTTAAGCACCTAGCATTGGACAGAGATGGGAGAGTCCTGGAGGCAGTTGTTTTCACATTAGTTTATAAGTCCTGCTTGTTAAAACAATGGCACCCCTCACCCCACCCCCAACAACAGCAACCGCCGCAACACAGCGGCAGGTGTAACACATGGGAACCCCCGACCATCATGCGCTGTTCCAGCATGGCTACTGTGAGACTCTCTCTGCTTGTCCCAGGTTGCTCCAGCTGTTGGTTTGCAGGACGGTCCCGCCGTGCTTCAGTGGACATTCATGGGTGTTCAGTGGTGAGACTGAGGTGCCGCATGCGTTCCAGAGTGGTTTCTAGAGGGGTGTTGGTGTGTATGTGGAGTATGAGGGGGAAGTAGAAGACTGCCAAGCAGTCTTAAATGCATGCTATAAAAGGAATCTGGGAGGAGCGGCAAGATGGCGGCGCCGGGAGGACACTGTGTCTGAGGAGCAGACAGCAGTGTTGGCACAGTGACCAGGAGACTGAACTGAGGGACCTAAAACACCAGCCAGGTGAGAGGGAAGCCTACAGTGTGGAAATTAATTGGGACCGACCTCAGATCACCCAGTCAATACCTGGTAAAGGTCCTGGAGACCAGCAGGCGCACCCGCCACCCGAGATCGGCACACACAGCCTCCTGCGGCATCCCCAGCCACCATCCAGGACCGGGACACACAGCCTCTGGCCCAGAGTGAGGCCCTCAGCCTCCGGACCAGAGCAGAGCGGAGTGCACAGCCTCTGGCCCAAAGCTGGGCGCACAGCTGCCAGCCCAGATCAGTGCACACAGCCTTGGGTCCAGATGGGCCATCCCAGCCACCATATCAGACCGGGGGGCACAGCCTCTGGCCCAGAGTGAGGCGCCAAGCCTCCAACCCAGAGCAGAGCCCTTAGTTGCCAGCCTGGAGAGGCGTGCACAGCCTCTGGCCCAGAAGGGGACACACACTGCCAACCCAGATCAGAGTGCAGAGCCTCCGAACCAGAGCGGCACCCCCAGCCACCATCCCAGACAGGGACACACAGCTCCCGGCCCAGAGTGAGGCGCCCAGCCTCTAGACCAGAGAGGAGCTCTCAGTTGCCAGCCTAGAGAGGAGTGCACAGCCTCTGGACCAGAGTGGTGCCCCCAGCCACCATCCCAGACTGGGGTGCACAGCTTCTGAATCAGAGCGGCACCCCCAGCCACCATCCCAGACCGGGGTGCACAGCCTCCGGACCAGAGTAGCACCCTCAGCCTCCATCTCAAACTTGGGCGCACAATCTCCCGGCCCAGAGCGGAGCATTCAGCCTCTGGCCCAGAAACTTGCTGGGCGCTCCTCTCACCTTCCCAGACAGAACTGTGTGACCCAGGATACCAGACTGAGTTTCCCTGTTGGGAGAAAACTCCACAGCTAGGGAATCAGCAGGTTCTTCAAGAGGGCTGTGCCTGGAAAACTGTAACAACAACAGCAGCTCACTAAATTCAGAACGAGAAACCCAGCAGCAGGGTAGCTGTCTTGAGGACCTCTAGGGGTGAGAGGAGATCCCCCTGACTAACAAAGACCACAGCTACTACTCAGGTCTATACACCTGAGGTGAACAGTGGCAATACTTGAGAAACACTGGCCATACAGTGACCATACCCAAAAAGCAGAGGAGGACTCCTTCAGGAAAAATCATCTTCCAGCCAACGGGATTCTCCCTACCTCAGAACTCCAGGAAGCACAGAAACTAACAGCCAACACCTAAATCAGCCCAATGGGTAGAGGTCAACGTAAAAGCTCACCCAACAAAAGACAGAGCAATATGGCATCTTCAGAACCCAGCCATCCAGGGGCGAGCATAATAGAAAAATCAAGAAGATGACCTTATATCTATGCTGATGAAAAGGATAATAGAGGAAACAAAATATGTAAAGAATTAGAGGAAGATAAAATCAAACAGATCATGGCTACCCATAAAGAAATGGAGGAAGTTAAAGACAAACAGATTATGGCCGGCCATGAAGAAATATAGGAAGATGCAGCCAAACAGTTTGTGGCCTTCATAGAAGAAACAATTAAATCACTGAAAGAAATAAAAGAAACAGAATTGAAGGAACTAAAAGAAAATCAGGAAAATACAATCAGACAGGTGAAGGAAGTAAACAAAACAACTCAAGATCTGAAGATAGAATTGGAAAAATTAAAGAAAACACAAATGGAGGAAATAATGGAGAGGAATAATTTAGGGAAGAAAACAGGAACTGCAGAGGTAAGCATAACCAACAGACTACAAGACATGGAAGAAGGAATCTTGGGTGTAGAAGATACAATGGAAGAAATCAATGTATCTGTCAAAGAAAATGTTAAATCCAAAAAATTCCTGACACAGACCATCCAAGAAATCCAAGACAATACCAAAAGACAAAACCTAAGAATAATAGGAATAGAGGAAAAAGAAGACTCCCTTCTCCAAGGCCCAGAAAATATTTTCAACAAAATCATTGAAGAAAATTTCCCCAACTTAAAGGAGAGACCAATAAGAATACAAGAGGACAGAACATCCAATATATTAGACCAGAAAAGAAAATCCTCCCGCCACATAATCAAAACAGTAAGTATATAGAACAAAATAAAAATACTAAAAACTGCAAGGGAAAAAGGCCAAGTAACATATAATGGCAAACCCATTAGAATCACACCTGACTTTTCAACAGAGACTATGAAAGCCAGAAGGGCCTGGACAGATATCATGCAGACCCTAAGAGAACACAGATGTCAGCTCAGGCTACTATACCCCACAAAACTCTCAGTCCTCATAGACAGAGAAAACAAGTATTCAATGACAGAAACAAATTTCAACAATACCTACACACAAATCCAGCATTACAGAAGACACTAGAAGGGAAAATACAACCCAAGAAAACTAACTATTTTCAAGAAAACACGGGAAATAATTAACGTCACCACAGTAAAACAAAAAGCAACCAAGCACACAACCTTATGACCACAGCCAACATCAAAATCAAAGGATCTAACAGCCACTGGTCATTAATCTCTCTCAACATCAATGGACTCAATTCTCCAACAAAAAGACACAGACTAACAGAATGGATGCATAGACAAAACCTAGCAAACTGTTGCATACAAGAAACACACCTAAGGCACAAAGACAGACATTACCTGAGGGTAAAGGGATGGAAGACAGCTTTCCAAGCAAATGGATGCAAGAAGCAAGCAGGAGTAGCCATTCTAATATCTGATAAAATAGACTTTCAACCAAAATTAATCAAAAGAGATGGGGAAGGACACTTCATACTCATCAAGGGAAAATTCTATGAGGAAGACATCGCAATCCTGAACATCTATGCCCCAAATACAAGGGCACCCACATTTGTAAAAGAAACATTGAAAAAACTTAAACCACATATAGATCCCCACACATTAATAGTGGGAGACTTCAACACTCCACTCTCAACAAAGGACAGGTCAACAAAACAGAAATTAAACAAAGCAACAATGTCTCTGACAGAGGTCACGAATCAAATGGACCTAACAGACATTTACAGAACTTTACACCCAAACACAAAAGAATTTACCTTCTTTTTAGCACCTCATAGAACTTTCTCCAAAATAGACCATGTAGTTGATCAAAAAGGAAGCTAAACACATACAAGAAGATTGAAATAATCCCTTGTATATTGTCTAATCACCATGGAATAAAGCTGGACCTCAACAACAACAGAAATAGCAAAAAGCCTATACATACATGGAAACTGAACAACTTTCTACTAAATGACAGCTGGGTCAGGGAAGAAATAAAGAAATTAAAGTCTTCATAGAACTCAATGAAAATGAAGACACAACATACACAAACTTGTGGGATACAATGAAAGCAGTGCTAAGAGGAAAGTTCATAGCACTAAGTGCCTTCAAGAAGAAATTCGAGACAGCTCATTCAAGCAACTTAATGGCTCACTTAAAAACCCTAGAAAAAGAAGAAGCAGTCACACCAACACGGAGTAGATGGCTGGAAATAATCAAACTCAGGGCTGAAATCAATCAATTAGAAACAAATAAAACTATTCAAAGAATCAATTAAATCAAGAGCTGGTTCTTTGAGAAAATCAACAAGATCGACAAACCCTTAGCCAAGCTAACTAAAAGGCAGAGACACTATCCAGATCAACAAAATCAGAAATGAAAAGGGGGACACAACTACAGACACTGAGGAAATCCAAACAATCATTAAGACTTACTTCAAAAGTCTATATGCCACAAAATTTGAAAATCTAAATGAAATGGACAATTTTCTTGATTGATTTGACTTACCAAAGTTGAATCAGGACCAGGTAAATCAATTAAATAGTCCTATATCCCCCAAGGAAATAGAAGAGGTCATCGAAAGTCTCCTGTCAAAAAAAAAAACAAACAAACAACAAACAACAACAACAACAAACAAAAGCTCAGGACCAGATAGTTTCAGTGCAGAATTCTACCAGACCTTCAAAGAAGAGCTAACTCAAGTTCTCTTCAAACTAATCCACAAAACAGAAACAGAAGGAACATTACCAAACTCATTCTATGAAGCAATAGTCACCTTGGTGCCTAAACCTCACAAAGACTCAAAAAGAAACAGAATTTCAGGTCAATCTCCATTATGAACATTGATGCAAAAATACTCAAAAAAATACTTGCAAACCGAAACCAAGAACAAATCAAATATATCATCCACTAGACCAAGTAGGCTTCATCCCAGGTATGCAGGGGTGGTTCAATATATGGAAATCCATCAATGTGATCCACCATATTAACAAACTGAAAGAAAAAAAAAAAACACATGATAATCTCCCTAGATGCTGAAAAAGCATTTGACAAAATCCAACATCCACTCATGTTTAAAGTAATGGAGAGCTCAGGGATACAAGGCACATATATAAACATAGTAAAGGTGGTATACAGCAAGCCTGTAGCCAGATCAAACTGAACAGAGAGAAACTTAAAGCAATCCCACTGAAATCAGGGACAAGACAAGGCTGCCCACTCTCTCCACATCTCTTCAACATAGTTCTGGAAGTCCTTGCTAGAGCAATAAGATAGTTGAAGGAGATCAAGGAGATACAAATTGGAAAGGAAAAGTCAAATTATCACTATTTGCAGATGATATGATAGTATACGTGAGTGACCACAAAAACTCTACCAGGGAACTTTTACAGCTGATAAACACCTTCAGCAAAGTGGCTGGATACAAAATCAATTTACAAAAATCAGTTGCCCTCCTGTATACAAAAGACAAAAGGGCTGAGAAAGAAATGAGGGAAACAACACCCTTCACAATAGCCACAAATGACATAAAGTACCTTGGTGTAACCCTAACCAAGGAAGTCAAAGACTTGTATGAAAAAAATTTCAAGTCTCTGAAGAAAGAATTAGAGGAAGATATGAGAAGATGGAAAGATCTCCCATGCTCATGGCTTGGCAGGATTAACATTGTAAAATGGCCATCTTACCAAAAGCAATCTACAGATTCAATGCAATTCCCATCAAATTACCAAAACAATTCTTTAGTGACCTGAAAAGAAAAATTCTCAACTTCATATGGAATAACAAGAAACCGAGAATTGCTAAAACAATTCTCTACAATAAAAGATCTTTTGGCAGAATCTCCATCCCTGATCTTAAGCTGTACTATAGAGTAACAGCTATAAAAACTTCATGGTACTGGCATTGAAACAGAATGGTGGATCAATGGAACTGAACAGAAGACACAGAAATAAACCCACACACTTAGGGACACCTGATTTTGACAAAGATGCCAAAACCATACAGTGGAAAAAAGATAGCATCTTCAACAAATGGTGCTGGTCTAACTGGATGTCTATATGTAGAAAACTGCAAATAGATCCATACTTATCACCCTGCACAAAACTGAAGTCCAAGTGGATCAAAGACCTCCACATAATACCAGACACATTAAATTGGTTAGTAGTAAAAGTGGGGAATATTCTTGAACTCATTGGCACAGGAATCAACTTTCTGAACAGAACACCAACAGCACAGGCTCTAAGAGCAACAATCAATAATTGGGACTTCATGAAGCTGAAAAACTTCTGTAAAGCAAAGGACACTGTCATCAAACCAAATGAATGCCTACAGATTGGGAAAGAATCTTCACCAAGCCTTTATCTGACACAGGGCTAATATCCAGTATATATAAAGAACTAAAGAAGTTAAACAGCAAAAAAAAATCAAGTAATCCAATTAAAAAATGGGGTACAGAGCTAAACAAAGAATTCTCTGCAGAGGAATATCAAATGGCAGAGAAGCACTTAAAGAAATGCTCAACCTCATTAGTCATTACGGAAATGCAAATCAAAACAACCCTGTGATTTCACCTCACACCCATCAGAATGGCCAAGATGAAAAACTCAAGTGACAACACATGTTGGAGAGGTTTTGGAGAAAGGGGAACCCTCCTCCACTGCTGGTGGGAATGTAAACTTGTACAACCACTCTGGAAATCTATTTGGTGCTTTCTCAAGATCCAGCTATACCACTCCTAGGCATATATCCAAAAGAGGCTCAAGTACACAATAAGGACATTTGCTCTACCATGTTTGTAGCAGCTTTATTTGTAATAACCAGAAGGTGGAAACAGCGCAGATGCTCCTCAACTGAAGAACGGATGCAGAAATTGTGGTACATCTACACAATTGTTTTTTACTCTGCAATGAAAAATAAGGAAATCATGAAATTTGCAGGTAAATGGTGGGACCTGGAAAGAATCATTCTGAGTGAGCTGTCCTAGAAGCAGAAAGACACACATGGTATATACTCATTCATATAGACATATAACATAGAATAAACCTACTAAAATCTGTACATCTAAAGAAACTAATCAAGAGAGAGGACCCTGACTAAAACATTCAATCCCCATCCCAAAAGGCAAAGAGGATGGACATCAGAAGAAGAAGAAAACAGGAAACAAGCTAGGAACCTGCCACAGAGGGCCTCTGAAAGGCTCTGCCCTGCAGACTATCAAAGCAGACACTGAGACTTATGGCCAACTGTTGGGCACAGTGCATGGAATCTTATGTAAGAAGTGGGAAATAGTAAGATCTAGAGAGGACATGAACCCCACAGGAAGAGCAACAGAACCAGAAAATTTGAACACAGGGTTCTTCCCAGAGACTCATACCAAGTACCAGGCATGGAGATAACCTAAGACCCCTGCACAGATGTAGTCCATGGCAGTTTAGTGTCTAAGTGGGTTCCATAGTAATGGGAAGAGGGACTGCCTCTGACATAAACTGATTGGCCTGCTCTTTGATCACCTCCCTCTGAGGGAGGAGCAGCCTTACCAGGCTACAGAAGATGACAATGCAGCCACTCCTGATGAGATCTTATAGACTAAGAGCAGAACAAAGGAGAGGAGGACCTTTCCTATCAGTGGACTTGGGGAAGGGCATGCGTGAAGAAGGGGGAGGGAAGGTGGGACCGGGACGGGAGGAGGGAGCGGCTTATGGGGGGATACAAAGTGAATAGAGTATAATTAATAAAAAAAAAAAGAAATCTGAGCAGATCACTGTATGAATCAAGTGTGCACACACCAGTGTCTTCTTTGAAGCAGGATGCTTGGCATTGCTGGGAAACACCCTCGAGATAGGAAAGGACTTGAAGGGAGTAGGTAGGTAGGCAAGGGCCCGGGAATTGACCCGAGCTCTAGTATTATTATCTGTCTATCATGAATGGTTCCAAATCTTTCAAGGCATAATTTACTCATGAGCAAGTTGACACCTTGGATAACAAGTTCTAGCAGCAAGAAGCCCATAGTGGTCAGAAGCAAATATCCTGGTTCCTCACTCTCATACCTTCTTCTCCACACCTCCCTACATTTATCTGTTGGCCTGGCCTTTTCTTCATTTGGACAGCATCCTTACTCATGCCTGTGACTGGATTCTCTTCCATCTGCTCTCCTTGGGAGAAATGATTTGCTTATAAAAGCATGACTTTGTAAGAGTTAAACTTTGGGAATTTGGCATTCAAATGCCCCCAAGCAGTATGAGGTGATTTCCATTTATTCTGTTCTCTGGGCTTCTGATTGCTCAGCCATCCAGTAGACTCAATCTATCCCTCGCTGACTCAGCAAAACAGGGCTGTGCTGTGGGAGATGTCAGCGTACTGGGGAAGATGAAAAATTCAAGCTCTCCAATGTTTCCAGGCTGGCTGCCTTTTTTTCCTCCGGGAGGTGGAGGGGTTGGGTAGGAATAGGGCCATGGAACTGGTTCCTCAGCACACTGATCATTCATGTCCCGAGACAACTGCACCCAGTACCCTCAGCTTCCTGTGGGGTACAGGCAGGGAGAACAGGCTTCTGAGAGTAACAGACAATTGAAGCGTGTCATGGGGAGATGACCCTTTTCACCTTCCCTTGGATCATTGCTCACTGCATTGCTCTTGAACGTTGGTAATTATTTACAAAATTTCAAAAGCTTTCCTTAGACAATCTGAAATTTATGTTTTAAAATAGTCATTCTGCTCTCATTGTTTTATCATGATAAAACTGAATTTGTTAAGCCTTTATTTAGGGGTAAACGTCTCAATCTGCTTCACATATACATTTATCTTAAATGCTTTTTATTCGTTGTTTGAATTTCATGATGTATTTACTATGTTTTGATAAAATCCACTCCTGGCTTCTCTTTTCCAGTTCTTCTTTACACAAGTGCTCCTTACCCCACAACTTTCCCCTGGAACTTCACATACGCTCCCCTCCTTTGGTTTTCAAGAATCCACTGAGTCCACACCATCAGTGCTTCCAGTATGTGACGGGTATAGGCCCGTGCTCCAGGGAGGACCTGCTGTACATCTTCAGTCGTACAGTCACAAACAACATCCTAAGCCTTCCTGAGTTGTCAAATTCTAAAGCATAGCTTACCACTGTACTCCTTTGCTTGACTCTTGCCCTAAAAGACCAGAAGGCCTCACAAAGAACTACAGACAACTCACGAATGCTGAGAGTGGGAGAAATTGTTTTCTTTAGGGAAGAGCAGACCAACTGGTTATCCAATATGAAGTGGTTAGCCCTGAAAACATATACACAAGTAACATTATACAAACCAAACAGTATTTGTATAGATGTATGTACGCATGTACATATATGCATGAATAATAAGAAATGGAAAAGGAGGTCGTGATTTTGAAAGAGAGCTAGGAAGCATTTACAGGAGGGTTTGGAGGGAGGAAATGAAGAGAGAAATGATGTAATTATATTTTAATCTCAAAAAAAAAACCACCATGAAATATGTGTGTATGTATAAAGTCATTTCTATTTGGAGCATGCCCTGGGGATTTTCACCTCCGTGGGGCTTGTCTCCTCACTTGGGCCACAGATTCCATGGCTCCCTGAGGGAGCGTAGGCACGGCAGCTAACACCTCAATGTACTGCTGATCATGACAGGCGCTTTGTGCAAAAGCAGTGCTGTTGAACAGTTGATCAGTGTTAGTAGCCCAGTAGTACCTCCCTCCCAGACTAATTGTCTTCCAGAACAAACTGCACTCACCATCTGGTGGCCCAATTACCTAAATGACTCAAAGTCCTTTCAACCTGGCCACACAACTCCTCATTCTTCTTTCCAACTCTCATTTTAAGGTGCAGTAGATTACAGAGCTCGAATCACAAGTCCTCATTAGAGCCACAGGGCTTTGTGATGCACAGCCCCACACCCTGAAGGAGTCCGAGGGCCTCTTGGTGCGTTTGAACTTGAAGGCAGAGGCAAGCTTGCTTTTGTTTCTAATCTAGTACTGAGCTTGTTTTCATTACTACTGTTCCGAATCACCTGTATTGTGAAACTTTACATGGAGCCTCTTTTAAATAAAGCTGCATAATGCCTATTTCCTTTACCCAACCCTCCCATCTCGGGTGTGTGTGTGTGTGTGTGTGTGTGTGTGTGTGTGTGTGTGTACATATGGATATACATCAAAAGCACACATGAGCACACAGGTACACTGCTCCACTGCTGGTTTATGGCTGGCTGGCTGCTCTGCAGACTTTAGGGAATTCTGTCTCTGCCTCTGTTTTGCTCTAAGAGCACTGGGATTCCAGACATCTGCTGCTGTGTCCAGCTTTGTGTGGGTTCTGGGCATTTGAACTCAGGCCCTCATAGCAGCATGATAAGCATGTCACTTGCTGAGTTGTCTCCTGAGCTCCCTTCTATTCATTTATTCAATTCCAGGTGAATAGTTTTGTTTTTTTGGGGATACGGTCTAAAAAATTAAACTCCAAGAAGTTAGTTGAGAATGACCTTTTGCACCATAACTCTTTTTACTCCAGCAGTTTTTCCATGCTATTTCCTTTATTGGCTTCTAAAAACAGTTTTCTTTCCAGATTAGTTAGCTAAGAGAAATTTATTTTGCATTCTGAGTTGTTGTAATTTGTTCAATTTTCTGGTCTGTGTGTATGCAGTGTTTACACTGGTCTCAGTAAGCTTGATGTTGGACATTAGGCAGAGAACAGCAGTGTGCACACAGGGTTCCTGTGGTTGGGGTAGCGTGCAGGCACATGCTGTCCAAGCGGATCCTGGATTCATCTCGTCGCAGCCTGGGTCCATCCTCTTCATACAGATACTTCCTATTCATTTATTTTTATAAATAAGCAAAAGATGTGGGGTGAGGGCATAACAAAGCAGAATACAAACAACAAAAACCCAGACAAAACATTATGAGACAAAAACCCTCCAAAAATACCATTGCTGTTTTGTATTGTTCATCTTTTGCTGGGCATTGGGCCTGCCCTTAAGAGTGGTTTGTGTATAACCAGTGAGACTCCTTTGAAGAATCTAATTTTTCACTTGTGTTTACCCCTTGGAGCTAACTTCTGGGTTAGGGGTGGGTAACTGTGTCCCCTCCCCTTTCAGTGCTGGGACCATATCTGGCCTAGACCCATGCAGGCCCTGTGCATGCTGCCACAGTTTCTGTGAGTTCACATGTGTTGGTCCTGCTGTGATTAGAAGGTTGCTTTCTTGAAGTGATATCTTCCTCATTCCGCCTACTTTTAATCTAAACCCTGGCTTCTCTCTGTACATAGAATTGCTTGCAGCTCCATTCTAGATTCAGGTAAGAGGCTTAATGATTAAATGACACACACACACAAAAGTGATTCCTATAGTCAAAGAACAAGAGTCTAAAACAATCACTTCTAAACATCAAACATCTCATGATTAATTGGTCTGTTGATTGCCCATATGCTAATTTCTGCAGAAAAATCTGACAAGTGAGAGAAGACTTTTAAAATTCCCTTTTCAAAATGATAGTAGATTTTAAATAACATTTTATGCTTATAGAAATGGCATACAGGACATTGGATGTAGGAGAAAAACAAGTAATAGGACAGGAGCCTACCACAGAGGGCCTCTGAAAGACTCTACCTAGCAGTGTATCAAATCAGACACTAAGACTCATAACCAAACCTTCGGCAGAGTGCAGGGAATCATAAGAAAGAAGGGGGAGTTAATATGACCTGGAGAGGACAGGAACTCCACAAGGACCAAATATATCTGGGCATAAGGGGTCTTTTATGTTTCTCCAACCAAGGACCATGTATGGATGCAACCTAGAACCTCTGCTTGGATGTAGCCCATGGTAGCTCAGTATCCAAGCAGGTACCCTAGTAAGGGGAACAGGGACTATTTCTGACATGAACTCAATGGCAGGCTCTTTTACACACACCCCCCCCCCCCGAAGGGAGAAGCAACCCTGCTAGGCCACAGAGAAGGACTTTGCAGCTAGTCCTGAAGATACCTGATAAAACAGGGTCAGATGAAAGGGGAGGAGGTCCTCCCCTATCAGTGGACTTGGAAAGGGGCAGGGGGGAGATGAGGGAGGGAGGGTGGGATTGGTAGGGAATGAGGGAGTGGGATACAGTTGGGATACAAAGTTAATAAGCTGTAACTAATATTAAAAAAAGAAAAAAATAATTGGCATAGAAATAAAAAAAAATGGCATACACTCTTATAAACAGTAGTTTAAAATGATAAGGAGAGAAAATGCAAAGTCATCTCCAATCTCACTGTGGAGAAAACTACTCTTGGCAGTTTAGAACACAGGTTTGCTACATCCATTGTGCGTGGGTAGGGCTGAACACCACAGAGTGGATGATTTATACAGAAAAGAGGCTTTTTCTGTTGATGAGTCTAGAAGGCAGAAAGCATGGTGCTGGCGTCTGGTATGGGCTTCCTGCTGCAGTGATAACTTGTTATGGGGTATCATGAACAAGGAGGGCAAGCACAAGTTATCTCAGGAGACCCCCTTCTATAAATCACTCTTGCACCCTGGCGCGCCTGAACTCACAAGCGCATCTCATTCCAAATACCATCCAAAGGGCTTTCCTGCAAACACCATTGACATTCCACTCTGGGGATGAAACTTCCAAACGAGTTTTGGAAGGCACAAACACTCAGATGGTAGCCAGCCTCCTGTCTTGGCCTTTGTTTTATAGTATCTGTCATTTAGCTTTTTGCCTCTCGGAAAACTATCTGAAAATCAGTAGTATGAAGTTCTAACCTTTTCTTTTTCACTTGCAATTCTTCAGGTTGATTTTAAGTATTAGGTTTGTCTGCATGGTTGTTGGGTGAATCTAGCTGGGCCGGCTCCTATAGGGAGCGCTGTTTGGTAGACTGGCCTTGACTGACTGAGGTGGGGAATCTTGACTTTTCTTCGATAGCCTCTTTTCCTCTGGTAGACCTAGGTGGTCTTCGGCTTCAAGTGAAGGAAAAAGATAAAACCAGTCTGTCAGCGCTTTTTAAGCTATTGTTTGTACAGCATCTTTCAATAACTCCCTCCCTTGTTAAAATAAGGATGTCCACAGCTCAGCTTAAAGCCAATGTGAAGGGCGCTATCAGAGGCTGTGTGTTTATTAAGGAACGAAAAGACCAGGACCTTACTATGGACGAACTACCACCAACCAAATTCAGAAAGTTGCCTTACTTAAATTAACAGCAGGAGGTCCTACTGTCCACAATGTTGGTTACAGACCTTCAGGAAAGCAGAACCAATAGAATGTGTTTGTATTCATGGAAGAAATTTGTTAAAAGAAATTTCTTCATTAGAGAGGGAAATTGATCTGCTTCATTTTTTACGCAGGTTTAAATGAGCAACAAATCCAGAAAGCAGCCTTCAGGAAACTCTTGAAATAATATATGGCCAAATATCTGGGCACATCGTGCTTATTTTAGCTTGGCATGCACAATTAATGTTCATGCTTGCTGCTATGAATCTATTTTCTTAATTTTTGACATCACAGGATTTTGTGTCTACAGATATATAATAATGTCATCATTTTTCGTGGCTGTATAAGATTACATATTGAACATATTGTTTCTAGTCTCTTTGCAAATACATAATCCACCTCTTATATTTTGCTGCTGCATCTGTGAGACGAAGCTTGGTTTACAACTCTAAATTGTCCTTTTAAACAATTTGCTCATTATCACTAAAAAGTATAGGAGTCTGATTCTAATACCTTTAACTAATATTGACTGTTAATTCATTCAGAAAATACTTACTGGCCATCTGTCATATGTATCCAAGGGTATGCTAATAAACAGGACAGGCAAGATCCATCTCCTAGTGAAGGTTTTCAATCTATGCTAGAGATACCCATCAAATATTCAAACACACAGTTCCACTGGCCAACCATAGTCTGTGACAGGTAGCAATGGAGGTTATTGATGTATGCAATTCTATATAAGTGTAAGGGTTAGAGCTGGCTGCTGTAGACAGAGTCATCTTTGTCACACAACCAAAAGGGAAATCGCCTAAATTCTGGATGACAGAGGAAGATGTTATGGAGGTTAAATTTCAATTTTGATTTTGAAGTCAACTAACTAGAATTGGGTCAGATACTTGGCATGATGCTTTTAGGAGATTTTGCGTGGCCAAATTGTTACCAAGAAAAAGCAAGGGTTGGTCAGTTAGTTATTTAAACAAACAGAGCACTTAAGAAGAAGCAGTTTCCAGTCCATACTGAATACCCACCTGCCCAAGATATACCTTTGTGCATTCCTGGGTCAAAAAGGAGCCTTGTATGTTACTATCTCCTGATTACATCAGATGACTTTTTCCAATCTTGAACAATCATAATTCACATACTAATCAAACAATTTTCTGGTTGTAATTTTATTTCCTCATTCAGCATTGAACTTATCATCTCTCAAAATACAGTGATGACTAGCAGTGGATATCTGTTAAACAACAAATACTGAGTCTATATTTTGTAGTGTTAAAATATTTTGCACCGGTGTTACCCCCTTGAAAGCAGAACCACTTTTTTTTTTTTTTAAGTAAAGCTATTACTGCAATTAAGAGTAATTACCACCAAAGGAGCAGTACAGGAACTTATCTACTGACTTTTATGGCATCCCATGATGAGCAGGGTAAGAAAGGGACATCTTATTTTATTTCTTTATCTTAAAAGTGTGTAATGCTGGTGCTGATGCTGATGTTGGGAGTTGACCTCTGAACCTTGTATATGCTAGGCAAATGCTCTGCCACTGTGCTACATCTCCAACTTCTGCAGGTCATTTTTATCATGCAGGTTCATTCTTTAAAATCTGAGTCTAAGCCAGCCATCGTGGCACACACCTGTAATCCCAGAACTCAGGGAAGCAGAGGCAGGCGGATCTCGGTAAGTTCAAGGCCAGCCTGGTCTTCAAAGTGAGTCCAAGCCAGCCAAAGCTGTATAGAGAAACCCTGTCTCAAAAAACAACAACCAACCGAACAAGCAAACAAATTGATTCTAACATTAACTTATATATTTCATTAGAGAAGGATTGTTAAAAATCAGGGCCCAAGGGGGCTTGTGGAGACTGAAGCACCAACCAAGGGCCACTATGGATTGGACCTAGGTTACATCCTTACAGAGATGTAACAGATGAGCAGCTCAGTCTTCGTGTGGGTTCCCTAGTGAGGGGAATGGGGCTGTCTCTGACTTGGACTCTGTTGCCTGCCCTCTGATCACTTCCCTCTAACAGGGCTGCCTCACCAGGCCACAGGGAAAGAGGATGCACTGCTGTGGTGGGTGGGTACAGGGTCGGGGAGTGCTCCTATCTGAGGAAGGGAGGAAGAGGGGAAGAGAGAGGCAGAGTGGGAATGGGAGGAGTGGAAGGAGAGGGCTGCAATCAGCATTTAAAGAGAATATATAAATAAATAGATTAAAATAGAAGTATCTGAGATGTAATTCGTGGAGTTTCTTTCTAGACATTGTGATGACAGCATATGCTAACATTATCTTATCACAGAAGCCCATTGAGAACATGCATGAGCCCTGCATGTCCATGCACAGGGGCCTCAGATGAGTCAGGGCTGGAGTTTGCATGGTTTCTCAGAGTAGTTCTGCTCATCCTTTTCAGCAGGTTGAGTTTCTCCATGTTGTCATAGCCAAAGGAAACCCAAAAGACTTCTGTAGGATTTTTTTTAGCACCTATGTAAATATCTTAAGAGACTTTCTTAACTAGCTTTTTTGATGTTTTTCTTGCATGTTGTATAAATATCTTTAGACTTTAACTGTATTTTTTCTGTGCTTAACCCAGTTGCTTAGTTAAGAGTGTGTGGTCTATTGTCTCTTTTACTAGTTTTTACCACTAAACAAGACCTGACTCAATCAGAGCCCTTTTCATTGCTCCAGCAAGCTTCATATAGAACCATAGGATTGTCAGGAAGATTACCTTGAAAAAACAGTTGTCTTCAAATTAGTCTATGACTTGCACTGAGCAGGCTGTTTTGAGCACAGTCAAGGTATGGTTTTAAAAACGAGGTCTGAACTTTTTTATTTTTTATCTCAGTAATTTGGTAAAGTTGATACTGCTGGCTGATCCTCCCTACCTTCTACTGTGATCTAATCCTGACAACAGAGGTTAGGGCTCAGGGCCACACTGCAACAACAAGAAAGCTTGTTATATGAGGAGAATAATGGGACTCAGCTGCAAGAGCCAACAGGATCTCCATAGGACCTACAGCAGAGGTGAAAGGGCACAGTGGTAGACTGCCCAAGCTATTGCTGCAGTAGTTGGATGAAAGTTTTTGTTTGATTCTGTATCTCTCCCAGTTATGCAGCTTTAATCCCTACCAGTGTAAGTCTGTCTGGACTATTGTGCTCTCCAGTTAGTATGTGGAAGTTCCGTGAACCCTTAGTACCACAGGGCCATTCTCTTAGGACATCCACTGACCCTTAGAAATCTTCCTGAGGCCCCCCTAGTCTGTGATGGATGGAAAGGTCATATACCTGACCTAGCTTCTAGATATCAGAAAACACAACAGAGTTCTTTGGTGACTTTAATGGTTTGACGGTAAAAGTCTCATGTTTTGAACACTTATTTCTCAGCTGGTGGTAATTTGGGAAAGAGCATGAACTCTCTATGTGTTTCCCTGAAAGGACTTTAGATAGAAATCAGAGGACAAGCATACTCAGGACAGGGGCCTACCTGTGCAGCCAATTTCTATCAGTGAATGAGGCTCATAGGAGCTATTGAAGCAAAACTGGGCACCAGAGATTACTTTATGGCTTTTAAAAGCACAGTAGTGATAGCCTTGTGGGGCTATTGGTATGTCAGAGGGACCTCATCAGACTCTGTTTTTTGCTGTGGGACTTAGGGAATCATGGTGGCCTGGAAGGAGGGGGCTAAGCAGATGTGGGACTTTGCGTATTAACCATGGAGAAAGTAGAGACTTGCAGGGTTCCTGGATCACATCTGAAGTCTCTGAATACAGAATTAGTCCATGGTGAGGGAGGAGGACAATCCATCTACAATGTACTTTTAATAGGTTGAGTATCTGCAGCAACTGGGGAAAGCAATGCTAACGTTAGGCTTGTAAATGGCTCTCCAAATCGTGATGCCAAAGACTGCTGAATACAATTTCGATTGATGTTCTAGTCTGTGTTGGTGCCCAGAGCTCAGCTCTAGAAACTGAGTGAACACTGTTAAGTAGAAGAGGGAGATGAAGTGGATGGACACACTGGTGGCAGGCAGACCACGTGTGAAAACAGCTTATGCCTACCCTGTAGTAGCTGGGCAATTGGCCTGCATGCTACAGCTCAGACCTACAGAAAGCCAGAACACCATTTCTAGGAAAAGCTCATGACTTCAAACAATAACCATGGTGACAATCTGCCCCAAATGGCCAGTTCCAAGAATCTCTCTTGCTTCTTATTTAGGACCAACCTGAGAATGCCAAAAAATGCTCATTGCCTGATCCAGCATACAGGATACCTTGCATCTAGTTAGCTAACCTGTCACTTTCCCTGAAGGGCTAGTTAAATTGCCAACTTCATACAAGCAAGGGTCAGGCAAGGAGAGGGAACTTCAGCTGAGGAAATTATCCCATTAGATTGGCCTGTGGGCAGATCTGTGGGGCGTTTCTTGACTAATGATTGATATGGAAGGACCCAGCTCACTGTGGGCGATGCCCCCCCCTGAACAAGTGATCCTGGTTATATAAGAAAGCGGGCTGAATAAACCGTGAGGAACAAGCCAGTAAGCAACATTCTTCCACAACTTCTTCAGTTCTTTCCTCCAGGTCCCTGCCTTGAGTTCTTGCCCTGATTTCCCTTTGTAATGGTCTCCAACTGAGAGCTCAAAGGAAGGCTAGGTCCCATTGTCTGTCCTTGTGAATAGGCTCATGTTACCAGAACAGTCCCTTACTGTGGAAGGGGTTGGCCCCAAAGTGAATTTCTGACTCTAACTCTTCTGTCATAGGGCAACAGGGCAAGAAGAGCCTTGTTGGCTGGCCCCTCAGTGTGGGATATACTCTCTTCCAGGACCACCAGAACTAAATACATATGCACTACAATTTATGCCGCTTCATGTAATCTGTTATAGCAACATCAGAGAAACTAAGATACCACTCCTACCAGGGTTTGTACATGTATGTGGTTAAGTATGCGTGTGAGCATTTGTGCTGTTGTATGTGGCCGTGCGTGTTGACTCAGTGTCTTCCTCTCTCACTCCACTTCATTTCTCCATGCCGGTTTTACAGAGAACCTAGAACTCTTCACTTTGTCTAGAATGGCCAGCAGTTCCCTGGGATCTACCTGCCTCTACCTTCTGTGACCTACGACCCCAGCACTATGTTGCAGACATGTACTGTCTTTCCGAGCTTTTAATATGGATGCTGGGATTCACACTCAGATTTTTAGGTTTGTGAAGAAGTAAACTCACCCACTGAGCCATCTCTCTGCCCTAACCACCTTTTAGAATGAAAAAGTAAAAGGATGTTTGCACCATACTGCTTTACTGCTCAGATTGTAAACCATTCCCTTTTGCTCATTCCCTCAACTTCTAAAGTGTATGAGTGCTTTGCTCATCAAAAGAGACATCCCTGCCAGTGGTAGCTAGCAGCCAGGAGAGCCCAACATGTTCTCTAATTCAGGTCCTCCCTGCTGGCCTTGCATGCATTACAGATCTGTTTTTGAGAAACCACCCAAAGACACCATCCCACAGAAAAGAAAATCAATAAGTAATTTCTTTCTTGCATGTAACTCTGTGGGTGAGGATGGCACAAACCCACTCATGACTGTGAGGGAGTGAACCCTGAGTAAAAGACAGCACACTGCAGTGCTCTAAATGAAAATAAAGACAAATGGGAATGCCACAAAAGGGTTGAACAGCCAGCGTGGGTGCACAGAGAGGCATTTTTCATAGGCATTTAATTTTACCTTGCCCAGGCACTTTTGTATGAGGGCTTCTTGCCATTGAAGCCATAATTCTATTTACACATTGACGACACAGAGTATTTTTCAGGATAAAGTGTGAGTCTTTAGTCCCTTGAATGCCAGCCTTTCCCACAGCTTCCCCATCTTTCCCAGTTTGGAGAGTACTTTGAGGAAATTGCAGGTGAGTGATGAAATGTGAGTGGAGACGGGAGGAGAGGACTCCTGCCATCCTGGAGAGGAGCACACCACACCATAATCCATTCCGTTCTGCTCTCAGCATCTCCAGCTTCATTGAGCTGACTCAGCTGGGGTGGAGAAGGCAGCAGTAGGATCAGACAGAGGCCTCTTAGTGTTTCCCATGGACACGTGCTTCTTCCTCTGAAATATGTTTTATGGACAAAACACTTGAGTCGTTCTTTCAGGGAGTAGAAACCACTAAGCCTTTTCTGATATTTTGGAGAGGAGATTTCTGCATAAAAACTCAGGTGTCACTGACATTCCTGACACTAGAAAAATATTCTTTCTCTAGAGAAGCCAGGAAACGTCTTATTTCTCAGTGGCCTCTCTCTGGAGAGGACAGAATGTGGCTCCAGAGTGTCTTCAGACCTATCCCCAGGAGGATGGAACAGGAATGTTCCAGACCCTTGATCTATTAATAGAATTAATGATCCCATTATGGCATCTAACATGTTTTATTTCCCCTGCTGAAGAGCATAAAATCACCATGTAAATAATGTCACATCTGTGCCAACAATTTACAAGGTGTTCTCTAAATTCGAATGCAGGCTGTCCTTACTCTGTTAACCCTTGACTTCCCTGACGTTCCGTTCACCTCCTGTGGAACCTACTGACTGCTCCTACCTGTGAGCTCAAGGACTGGGAGAGGGGGCCCAACAGCCTCACACAGAATTAAGAGTCTTTGAGTCTACCTTTGTGTGGGTTTCCTTAGCAATTCAAGGTGCTCTTAGAACACTCTTAAAGGCAATTTAACTTTTTCTTTTTTCATATTCACCAAGCTTGTTTTTATATAATTAGTATCTGTGAGCTGGAGGCCTCAGTGTCCTCCTAGTTTCCATATTCTTCTCAGTGGAACTCCATGAAGTAACTATAGGCACAGGCTGGTGTTGCTGGTGGGCAGTAGAAAGGGGGGAAGTGATCAGATCACAGAAATGTGATCTCCCCAACCCCCAACACCTCTTAATACCCATTTATGTTCGCATCCCTGAGTGCTGCATGGTAAAGCAGAGTGGTCTTCCTAGAGAATGCTGTTTTGGAATTGGTGTTTGCTTACACATACAAATTCACTTCTCCCCCTTCCCCCTTTGCTGAGAACTTGTGTGAATAAGCAATAAAAACCCTCAGTAGTATTCTAAAGAAAATGAGAGTACATTCCAGTTCTTTAGGTTGGGCCAGCACATGCTTTCCTTCATCTCATTAAACTGAAGCCCGGCCACTCAGGAATGCACTTTCGTTAGCTGGACGGCTACTTCTAAGGTGCCTTTTGTTCTGCATTCAAATCGCTGCAAAGAAGTGTGTCATTTATGCTTTGCACAGGGCACTGCTGGTCTTGCTGCAATGGTCCTCCATTGCACACTTGTATTCAGAACCAGGCTAATTGCAAATCAAGTCCGAGCACCTCAAGGGTGTGAATGCTGAAAAACATTTTCTCCTGTCACTTGGGTTCTGGCAGAAATACAAGATAACAATTTTCTGGTCGTCTCCTCCACCTGCATTATTAAAGAGGCTGTCACTAAGGGAGGCTTTTTAGAGTGCGGGCAGTGAAGATGCATGTGTGTGTCACACACATGCAGAGAGAGGGGGAGAGAGGGAGGGAGAGACAGAGAGAGAGAGAGAGAGAGAGAGAGAGAGAGAGAGAGAGAGAGAGA
>NW_026594428.1:19080254-19120106 GCF_907164565.1 Psammomys obesus
AGAGAGAGAGAGAGAGAGAGAGAGAGAGAGAGAGAGAGAGAGAGAGAATAATTGTGGAGGGCTGTGTGGAGAGGAGATACATAGTCTGACCACTGCATGAAGTTGCTTGAGTTAGGCATAAGATTTAGGCCCAATATTTCGTCTAATAATAGTTAGGACTTGCACACTTATTTTCCTATTTAGCTTTCCACATCACGTAGAACTCAGGTAAATAACCACACTGCTTTGTGGCTAGCAGTTTCCTCACAGTTGTGTGGTCATTCTGACATTGTGATTCATACCCTTTGCTCAGACAATGAGTTTCTTCTCTTTACTCGGTGGTGACTTGATACAGGCACTCTTCTTGGGTCTTTTTGAATGCGGAGTGAAACCTCACAGGGGTGAAGTGGGGGTAATTCTTGCTTCAGTTGTTTATTGCCTATCTGGGTACATTGGGGAAAAACCCAAAATCCAGTGAACCTCTACTAGAGACCTATTATTAGAAATTACTGTCCTCTAAAATAAAAACAGGGGCCTTGGAATTACTTCCATTATTTATGTATCCCAGGTTACACTGGCATGGATTCAGCCATCCATGCATGGAGTGATTTCAGAGAGCTTTGCTACTGATTGCATTTATTTTTATGACAGTTTGTCAGGAAAATGGAAAACTCTATTGCAGTGTCATTTTCTGTCAACTTTGAATCATTTACAAATATGCCCTTGGAAGGAGTCTTGGGAACTGCATAAAAAATGACACCTGCACCTTTCCCTCACCACCTGCCGCCCATCTGCAGCTGCTCCTGTGGTATCCTGTATGGACAGTGTCTCTGTGGCTGCATGACAGGGCAGATGGACATGAAATTCCAGCCTTCTGATTAGTGCCTTGCTTGCAACAAGGGCACAGAGAAATGTGTTCTGTCGCTTTCCTCACCACTAAGAAGTCCTTTGTTCAATCCATCCCTTTGTCCACTTGCTCAGTAAGGAGTAAAGGTCATTGTTTCTGAGAACCTACACAAAGTCTGCTGTGCCATTTCAGGTCTTTTAGTACAACCTTTTGTAAGCCAAACAGAGGAATATGTAGTTTGTTAGCTTAATATTTTATCCAAACACTGCATAGGTACCTACTCTGTGCCAGGCTCTGTTTTAGGCACTAAGAGTAAAGCAGCAAACAGAAAATGTCAGATCCATCTAACTAGCCCAAGAAAACTCAGGGAAGATTTAAAAGTATGCACAGAGTTGGGGTTATGACTCACAGTGCAGACACTGAGAGGAAGGCTCATGGAGGCATCTGAGCTGAGCCTGAGCATCTTTCAATTCCCTGAAAGCCTGGGCCTTCCAATACACACCCCCAGACAACCTTTAGAGAACTTGCCAACTAGTCAAAAGAGAATACATAAGGTGTGGATGGGGTTTGGGGCAGGATCCCACCAAGGCCAGGGGTGAGCAGAGAGAGGCATGCACGTGGCTTTTGGGTGAGCTGTGCTTCTGAAGTTATATCTGGTGCATCTTTGCCAGCTAGTAAGCAACTGTGGAGACCTGACCTCAGTTTCCCTTGAGTCCTGTGCACTTTGTCCTGCTTACGTAAAAGCTGGCAGTATGCCCGAATGAAACTTTGGCATGTTAGTTTTTTAATAAATAAAAGAAGACTAAGGAATACTATACCTGTCACACAGGGATGGGTCTCCAGGTTCCGTTGTGTGTTGAAGTAGCTGCTGCTGACCTGGAAGGTAGAAACTTTGCTGCTGTCTTTTCAACTCTACAAATTGAGAATTTGGGTGGTATAGCTTCAAAAGCAGTGTGGTACTTTTCAATGTGAGCTCATGATCATCTTCTCATGTGAACCCATGTGTGTCTTTCTGTGTGAGTGTAAAAATCCTTGTATATTTCCCATGTGCCCCTGTGTGCATCTATGTGTGCACAGACATGTAGCTCCATTTGAACCATTGTGCATCTTTGCACATGAACCCTGTGAATGTCTTTCCATTTGAGCTTGTGTTTTCCTTCTCTCTCTGAAACTGTGTGCTTTTCTCTGTGAGTCTGCACACATCTCTGTGAATCTATCAGTGTTTCTGAGCAAGCCCATGTTAGTTCTCTTGCAAACCCATGTTTAGTCTCTAAAGCACATACACTCTCTTCTTGGGAGCTTATGTATTCTCTTTGGAATGCTCACACACTTTCTAAGGCTTGCTTAGAGGGCTGTAATAATACACTGTAGGAAGGCAAAGGCTTCCGGGGCATTGAAGGGTACGTTAGCCTTCAAGCAGTGATTTTCATTTAGGTAAAATGTCCTAGAGTCTGGAGGTCAGGGATTAGCTATTGATTTTATTAGGGGACATTCCATGAAACCTCCATAGTATGTAGCAGCCACATAGTTCTCACCTTGACCTTTTTGGAAATGTGGGCACCTGTGCTTCCTCTGCCCAGCTCAGCATGGCCACACAAGCACAGAATGACAGGCATGAGAGCCTGCTGGGAAGCATGAACCTCAGGTTGTCATTGTGATAGTTACCATGCCCATCTTGTATTCACTAAACACTGCTGCTAGGAACTTCCGTGAGCTTGCTGAGTCACACTGGCTTGGACCCTTCTTCACTAGACACTGGTCAGACCTGGCTACTGAGTGTGGACATGTTTTAAACCAATGTTGCCCTTTACATCAAGTTGGCTAGACCAATTCGTAAGAACATACTCTAAGCCTAGTAAGGCCCCAACTTTATCTCTTAGGTGGTTCCCATGGAAGACCCAGAGACATGCATATGACAGTTTTTCATTGACGGAATACTGCCATCACACACAGCTTTAGGCACCTAGGGTCTCCAAGTCACTTGCTGTCAGAACCAAGTAAACATTCCTTCATCCCTTTGGTGGAGCCACAGTCTTCAACATGAAAACCCTTTTACAGTTATAAAGAAGAAGGATTAGAAATCTGTCTCCTGACAGTGATCCACAAAAGCTAACATGTTGGTGGCTCAAAAGGAACCACTTTCTTTTGAAAACTTTGCTTTTAAAAGATAGATAATCTAAGCTGTGGGAGTTGGCTCTCCCCTCACCCATTCACACTCCCTAGGGATTCCCTACAGCTATGACTGAAATGTGTTATGATTGGAAATGTCGCCCATAGCCGTTTCGGAGGAACGTTCTAGGTGCCAGAGGGAGTTGGAAGGTGGGATATTGCGTGTAGGAGGGTGGAGGAGGATATAGAGGAACAGAAATGGTGCTAGTAGGGAAGGTGAGATAGGTGGAGGTAATTGGCACGCATATGTGCCAGGGAGGTTGGCATTATTATTCTCTACCCATTATTCCCCAGAGACCCTGTGCCACTGCACCTTGCTCTGAACACCCACAAGGTGTAGGAGGAGGAATTCGTGGTTTCTCCAGGTAGAAGCTGGGAGTCACATACTCTGAACATCCCAGGGAGAGTTTGCAACCACCACACCTTGGTTCTGTCAGGCAAGGGGAGGCTAGGCATGGCCCATGTGACTTTTCCTCTTAAACCTTGACTCTCAACCCTGCCTGGTCCCAGACATGATTTCTGCGCAGAGGACCTGCCTGAGCCCTGGGAGGCAGTGTACAGTGGGGCTGCTTTGGAGCCCAGCTTTTACTTTTCTGTCCCAAAGGAACTGTTGCCTAATCATGCATAAATTAACCGTGAACTTAGCATCCTCTATCTTGCTTCATTGCTGTGTACACTGGGCCTCTACTACATGTCTGTAAAACCTTAGGCTGGATTGTAAATATGTGTTCTTCCATTTTCTTAATTCAGTGGTTGCATAATAGTTTCAGTTTTTAATTTAAGCATATCGTTCCTTCTCTGGTTTCGGGTTTTTTTTTTCTTCTTCTTACCTCTGGTTCATGCCCACAACAGACCTGTCTTCAGCAGGATAAGAAACCTGAAGTAAACTTCTGTTGAGAAGGAGGATATGAGGTTCTGTCATGGCCTCTTTAAAGATGCCAATGTGCCAATCCTCAGAGCCTGTGGATATGTTAACCTCTACTGGCAATAGGGAGTTTTGCCACTCTGCTTAAGAGTTTGGGCAGCATGGGGCAAGGAGATTGCTCTGTGGGTAGACATGAGCCCAGAAGTTCTATTTTCTAATACCCATGTAAGTGCTGGGCAAGATGGTGGCAACTGTAATCCTGTCACTTGGGAAGCAGAGATGAGATTCCCGGAGAAAGCTGGCTATCGAGACTGACTGATTCTGTTAGTTCTCAATTCAGGTGCCTTGACATATGGTTAAGAGTGATGAGGAAGACACCTCCTGTCAAGCCCTGGCTTGTACATGCACATTTGCACCCATGCATATCAACATACATACATATATGTATGCATATATAACATATGTGTATATACACATGCAAAACATTAGAAACAAAGCAGAACAACTGTGGGGAGATATTGCCCTGAATTATGAAGGGGAATATGATGCAATCACAGGCATTCTTTTAAGAGAGAAGAAGGACATTTGGAGCTG
Source organism: Psammomys obesus (assembly GCF_907164565.1). Classification (NCBI taxonomy): domain Eukaryota; kingdom Metazoa; phylum Chordata; class Mammalia; order Rodentia; family Muridae; genus Psammomys; species Psammomys obesus. The sequence goes on from NW_026594428.1 coordinate 19,084,709, forward strand.
GAGGAGGTCTTGTGATGACAGACCCAGCGGATGTGGGATGTGATGTGATGCGATTGCTGGCTTTGAGGAGACAGAAGGACTGTGGGCCAAGGAATGTGGGCTGCCTTTAGAAGCTGAAAAGGGCAAGAAACAGATCCTTCCTAGAGCCCCTGGGAGGAAGGAGGCTAGCTCTGCTGTCAGATTGATTTCAGCCCAGTGGGGTGCATTGTTTTTTGACTTCTGACACTCAGAATTATAAGAAAACAAATTGGTGTTGTTTTAAGCCTCTGTCATCATGGCAATTTGTTACAGCTCATGTGAGAATTATATAGGAATGTATGGGGGAATTGAAGATACATTCAAAGGGAAGTAATTTTTCCACAATTATGAGAGAAGGGAAGAGCAGAGCTATAGTAGGTGCTGAGGTCAAAGAGTGGAGAAATCTGCACCTTGGCCCCAAAGCCTGGGATGCAGGGACAGACTTGTTTCTCCTGAGTACCTACAACTAAACAAATCTGAGCTGGGTGCAGAGTCTTCTTCCTGGCTCAGTAGTGATATTTTCTCTGTGTGTTTCTGGAGCTTCACCCATCCCGTGTGCCTGACTCACCACATAGACAGCTGCAATACTCTAGCCCTTGCCGCCTTCTATTACCAAAACCAAACTGACTTTCATTTTAGAGTCATTGGTGTCCCCTTTGTAAGATAGTCTTTCTCCTAGCTGGCTCCTGGCTGCTTTCTGGGTCTCAGCGCTAGTAAGACCTTCCCATTCCAGGGCCCCTGCACGACACCATTCTCTGTCACTTTGTCTTGTTTTATTTCCTTGTAGTTTTTGACCCTACTCTAAATGGTTTCATCTGTTGGATTTGTGATTTTTGTTGTCTTTCCCAAGAACTGGTAAAGCCGGGACTTTCGGATTCATTGCTGAGGCTCCCAAGCCACAGCAGTGTCTGCCAGAGGCCATTGCTTCGCAGCCTGAGAATGTCTGCAATATTTGTGAGGTTCTCATCTTCAGCCCCACCATCTCTTCTCTCTTGACTGACAGCTGAGATATTTCACACAGCAGCATACTTTGAATAGTATCAGTTATTATCAGCTCGAGGAATCGTTTATTTACCGACAGCCAGCGAGGAGAAAGCAAATGCTTAGAGAGTCTTCCTCAGTAGACTCAATAGAAGAACCATGTGATTTCTATATTATGGGACAGTTAAGGCAGACTGGTGGAAGGGACTTATGAGTTAAATGATCAAATTAGCTATTTTATAATAAACATCTGTGCATTTAATGAACAATCTATTTTTTGTGAATGGAGGATTTAAGTATGAATCATATGGTTAAGGACCAAATCATTTGTGAAAACATCTTTATTCCCTTCAACAAATATAGCAGGAGACAGGCCTTATGCAGGCTTGAATACAAGACATTCCCTTCCACTATAACACACTGTATTCTTCACTGTGCCCCAGTAGATGAAAAAGGTGACTTTCCCCTGCATGCTACTATGGCTGTCTGTTACTACCACTGCTGCTCATGCTGTGGAAGGATAGCACCATCCTTCTTGGTTTCCAGGAACCTGACCTACCTTACAGGGTCCGGTAAGTAGAGTTTCTTTTCCTTAAGTATGTTATTGTTGGAATGACTGTAGATTCATATTTATATACATATATACATGTATATATGCAAAAATTAAGAAGTTCCTGTGTGCCTTTTGGCCAGTTTCTCTCACAGAGATAATCCATGTGTGTTTCTAGTATAACATCAAAGGCAGAGAAAGGATGCTGACACTTCTTTTCATGTTAATCAAGGCCCAATCAATCCTTAAAGTCCGTGTCTCTTACTTTTCTGTGTCCACGCCTACTATGAACAAGAGTCAGGCACTGTGATCTTTTGGTCTCAGTGGGTATTTACTGTTCTGTGGCTCATGGGACATCTGCCCCATGCTGTCTCCCTCATTTTGTGAGCAAACCCCTGCCCATGGCTGTTTTAGGGTTGAACCCAGGTTTTCACGCTTGCCTCACAAGGTTGTGCCAAGAGAGCTGAATCCCTAGCTCTTGTGAGTTAATCTTTGGTGAAATGCTAAGAAACCAGTGCATGGTGGATTGAAGTCTTCAGGCTGGCCCACCACCACCACCACCACCACCACCACCATCATCATCATCATTATTATTTATAATTTATTCAATTTGTATCCTAGGTGTGGCCCCCTCCCTCATCTCCTCCCAAACCCATCCTCCCTCCCTCTTCTCCCCTATGACCCTCCTCTAGTTCACTGATAGGGGAGGTCCTCCTCCCCTTCTGCCTGACCCTAGCCTGTCAGGTCACGTCAGGACTGCTTGCATTGTCTTCCTCTTGCATTGTGGCCTGGCAAGGCTAAATGTCCCAGGGAAAGATGAGCAGAGAGCCTGCCATTGAGTTCATGCCAGAGACAGCCCCTACTCCCCTTACTGGGGAACCCCCTTGGAGACTGAGTCTATGGGCTATATCTGAGCAGGGGTTTTAGGTCCTCTCCACAGTTGGGGTATCATTCTCTTCAGGGCCCCCAGGGCTCAGGTTTTTTTTTTTTTTTTTTTTTTTTTGCTCTGTTGGTCTCATTTTGGAGCTCCTGTCCCCTCCAGTTCTATCTTCCCATTTTTTCATAAAATTCCATGTATTCTGCCCAATGTTTGGCTAAGTCTAAGTAGATGAAAGACCTCAAAATAAAACCAGACACACTAAACCTGTTAGAAGAAAAAGTGGGGAAGAGCCTTTAGCTCATTGGCACAGGAGACAACTTCCTGAATAGAACACCAACAGTGCAGGCTCTAAAATCAACAATCAATAAATAGGACCTCATGAAACTGGCCCATCTTTTTTTTTTCTTTTAGTACCTTTTTTAAATTAAATTTTATTTTATTAATTTCACTTTGTATCCCCCCATAAGTCCCTCCCTCCTCCCCTCCAGGTCCCACCCTTCCTCTTCCTTCTTCATGCATGCCCCTCCCCAAGCCCACTGATAGGAAAGGTCTTCCTCTCCTTCCTTCTGATCTTAGTCTATCAGATCACATCAAAAGTGGCTGCATTGTCATCTTCTGTGGCCTGGTAAGGCTGCTCCCCGCCTCAGAGAGAGGTGATCAAAGAGCAGGCCAATCAGTTTATGTCAGAGGCAGTCCCTCTTCCCATTACTATGTAACCTACTTGGACACTAAACTGCCATGGGCTACATCTGTGCAGGGATTCTAGGTTATCTCCATGCCTGGTACTTGGTTGGAGTATGAGTCTCTGGGAAGACCCCTGTGTTCAAATTTTCTGGTTCTGTTGCTCTTCCTGTGGGGTTCATGTCCTCTCTAGATCTTACTATTTCCCACTTCTTACATAAGATTCCATGCACTCTGCCCAACAGTTGGCCGTAAGTCTCAGTGTCTGCTTTGATAGTCTGCAGGGCAGAGCCTTTCAGAGGCCCTCTGTGGCAGGTTTCTAGGTTGTTTACTGCTTTTTTCTTCTTCTGATGTCCATCCTCTTTGCCTTTCAGGATGGAGATTGAGCGTTTTAGTCAGGGTCCTCTCTCTTGATTAGTTTCTTTAGATGTACAGATTTTAGTAGGTTTATCCCATGTTATATGTCTATATGAATGAGTATATACCATGTGTGTCTTTCTGCTTCTGGGACAGCTCACTCAGGATGATCCTTTCCAGGTCCCACCATTTACCTGCAAATTTCATGATTTCCTTATTTTTCATTGAAGAGTAATACTCCATTGTGTAGATGTACCACAATTTCTGCATCCATTCTTCAGTTGAGGGGCATTTGGGATGTTTCCAGCTTCTGGTTATTACAAATAAAACTGCTACAAACATGGTTGAGCAAATGTCCTTATTGTGTACTTGAGCCTCTTTTGGATATATGCCTAGGAGTGGTATGGCTGGATCTTGAGGAAGCACTATTCCTAGTTGTCTGAGAAAGCGCCAGATTGATTTCCAGAGTGGTTGTACAAGTTTACATTCCCACCAGCAGTGGAGGAGGGTTCCCCTTTCTGCATCTTTTTTTTTTAAGTTTAATTTTATTTTGTTCCCTTCTAGTTTTTCCCAGGTGTTGCTTTCAATAGAAGATAATAAGTTGGCTTGCATTATTTTATAACAAAAGCCTTGAAATTTCATCATAGCAATGTGAAAGTCTTAATATGACAGCATTTTATTAATAAAGATATTGAAACAGGATGACATTTATTCTAACCAGAGTTATGCTATTGTTTATTAGAGGGTTCCAATAGTTTAGCTATTTTTCATTTCTCACCAGGACACCTCTGCCAGAGGGACTTTAGTTGGCAAATTTCCAGGTAGCAACTTTGTTATGTTCTGGAGCCATTCAACAGATAGATTTTTGAGGCAGCTCCTTTGGAAGTTGGCAGAGATAGGCAGAATAACATTGGCCAAAAGGGCCTCACAAGACTGCTGTCAGGCTCAATGAATTTCTTACTGCAGTTTTCCTGGCTTAAGGCGAGACTTGTTACATTCAAATGTGTTCCTATTGCTTGGGTTACTTCCTTGGCTATTTAATAGGGATGACTCTCTCTGTCTCTCTGCCTCTGTCTCTCTCTCTTGTATGTTTTCATCTCCATGGCCACATTGCTTTCCTTTGAGAGGCAGGATGGTAAGCTATTTTTATAGGACCCCATTTTTTCAGGAGAAAGAGACCCTCTGAAAGGTTCTGCAAGGTTCCTTTGGCAAGAGCTTTCTTGGATTCAAAGGATGTAGCAAGCTACCAGGCATCTTGCTCGTTCCAAGCAATGCACTTGTCAGTGAAAGGACATGTCGAAGCAGAATTGTTTTTTCCAGGAGACATCTTCCCAGAGGGTTGTATCTGGAAAGGGGAATCTTTATAGGGAAAGGACATATGCAGTCCATCTCAGTACTCTCGAGGCTATTTCTCCATTTTAAGAAACAAGGGGCAGGGAGCCAGGGGACTATGAGACATGAGCACCCAAAGCTGAGGCTTCACTCACAGATGGACAGGAGGGGATGCCCAGTGTTGGGCAAGGCTGCTTCTATTATTAGAATTCCTCACTGTGGCTGCCATCGTGGGATGAACTTTGTGGGAGGATGGTGGTCTGAAAAGTTGGAGGAGCATGGGAAGTCATCCCCATTTCCTCTATAGCAGCCTCACAATACTAGCAGTGTTATGCATTTGTACAACTGGATTTAGTAGTTTAAAGCATCATCATATCCATTAGCTTCTTTTGCCTCCTTTGTAATCAAGCTTTATCTGAAGCCCTAATGAAAACTTCAAAACTCCAGAATGCACAAGTAAGGTTGTCAACACCTGGGATCATTAAGATTGCCTTTTAGGTCTGACACTGCTCGAGTGAGCTGGTCTTCTATAATCATGACTCTTATCTCCTTTTTCCAATCCCAGTAGAAGCCACTCATCAATTATACATAGAAAATGTAAAGGTTGGGTTTCCTGCCTTGCATTCATCATGGAGATGTATAGTAAACGCAGTGAAATTGGTTGCTAAACTTGAATTTGCTTTCAATCAAACTGACCTTTAAAGTATCTTTCAGACTCTTTCCCATCCTCCATCCCTAAGTAGCAATTGGTCCATAGAGCAACTTTTACTAATGACATATTGAATTAGATTAACTTTATTTCAGCCCAGCTGGAAAGGTTGGAAAGTGGCTTTTATTGCATGCTCCAGGTGAAATCTAATACAATGTATTATATTAATATGCTATTTGATTCTCCAGCTGAGATAAGGAAACAGAATTATGTTGGAGAATGGAAATCACAATGCAGTCTCAGCTGGAAAGAGTCATCAAAACTGAAGGATAGATTTCTAAAAATCAAAGCGAGGGAAGAAGCAGTGTGTTCCGAGGCCGTGCCTCTCTCCTGCGCAGAAGGTACTTCCTGTGGTTTATTACCAGGGTACCTCACCCCTTCCCATTCACCTGGTGACTAAGCTCACTGTGATGCTCCTCCAGGTCTTCTCTGTCTCTAGATGTGCTTGTGGGTTATCCTGTGTGCTACTCATCTTTCTTCACTGCTTAGATTGGAAAATACAGCACTTTTGAAAAAACCCTGACATGTCCCTTGACCCAAAGCAGAATCCAGGGAAATTTCGCCATTCCACAGCAACCTATAGCAACTCCTCATTCTGTAGGGGTGACAGAAGTGTTTCTCCCTCATTATTTTGTCCATCTTCCTCAAGCCCCCTTTTTGTAAGGGTCACAATAGTTTGAAAGAATAATGTCTTTTAAATGTATTTCACTCCATGTGCAACTGAAAGAGTCTTAGTATGTTCTTTCAGAGATGCTGTCTCTTCACATCCTCTACAAAAGTCACAAGGTTTATGGAAAGCCTTAGCCACTGGAGCGTATTTCCAGTGCTTTCAAGAAACATCCCTTTGCCTACTTATTATGTGGAACTCTCTTTATAAACTGCTCTGTTCTTAGTTTCCTCATGTGAAGAGTGGGGAAGCCAAGAGTAAAGATGCAATGGTTTTTACTTATGTGTGTAAGTATAAGCATGTGTGTGCGTACATATACATGCAGGTGTATGTATATGTGGAGGCCAAAGCTGGCATGAGGTGTTTCCTTCTATTTCTCTCTAATAGATATATCAAGGCAGGATCTCGCATTTGAGCCCAAAGCTCACTAGTCAACATGGTCTAACTGGCCACCTTGTTTCGGGATTTCTGTCCTCTCTTCCTGAGTGATGGAATTATTGGTTGGCTGCCATGCCTGCTATGCATTTTCATGGATTATGTGCCCCTGAATTCTGGTGCACATGCTTTACCTATTGAGCTATCTCTTCTGTAACATAAGAGTTGTTTTGAGGCTTAAACATATAAATTCATTTAACACCATTATTAAAGCAGCAATGACTATTAGCTGATAGCTGTAATTAGCTATAATGTCATTTTATGGTAGTTCTATTTATATTTAGAAGCATAAGATAGACAGTGTTTGGTTTTTGTTTTTATTTTTGATTGTTTTTTTTTTCTTTTATCAAAACAAGGTTTCTCTGTGTAGCCTTGGCTGTCCTGGACTCACTGGCTAGCCTCAAACTCACAGAGATCTGCCTGCCTCTGCCTCCTTGAGTGCTGGGATTACAGGCATGTGCCATCCCTCCTGGCTAGATAGTGATTTTTTAATAGAACTGTATAAATGAACAAAAGAATGTTTTTATTCCTTATATATTTATTATGGATTGCATTGTGTCATAATTGTTAATTATTAAAAATTTCATCTGTTGAGTTTCTAACTCTGTACCTCAGAACATTACCTCATTTGAAATTAAGCCAATACAGATGCAACTAGTTAGAAGAAGCATGAGGTTTGCTGTAGGCCAATGTCTGATGTCCTTAAAGAAGGACATTTGGCCATAGAAAAACAACCATTGAGAAATAAGCATAAACAACCATTTGGGTAGTTGTGTGAACATGCACCCGAAGAATCAGAAGCAACCAAAGCATCCAACAACTTGAACTTGGACTTCTAGCATTTAGGACCGTAGACAGTATGTTGTTAATAGTGTCTGTTGCTTTTTATGGTAGTTCGAGTGTGTGTGTGTGTGTGTGTGTGTGTGTGTGTGTATGGATAAAGTGTATATATTTGTATATATATATTATATATTAAATTATACATATATATATATATATATATATATATATAGTGGGATGAAGTAAGAATAAAAGCAAGAAAAAAATGAAACAAGAAAGTAAACATTTATTGTAAATTTTAGGTCCCATGCTCATGTCACTTGAAACATTTCCATGGAGCAGGTATTTAAATTGAATTTTACAGAAGAAAATTTGGAGGCATAGACTGTTCATGAACTATGAAGGATGGCATCAAGTTGTGGATCAAAGGTCTGAAGCTAAGTCTGCTAAAACATTTGTAGTGTCTAGGATGGAATACATATGTTCTAGCTAACTTTAAAAGAAGTCAGAAAAGTTATATTTATAATAAGACAATTGTTGGTTCTTTTTGAGTTGTGAGCCTAGCTTGTAATGGTTGAGCCATCTCTCCACCCTAGTGTTAGTTCTTTTAAAATTAATTTACAACTGAGTCATTTTTTCTTATCCATTCCCTCTCTCCAACCTGATCCATATACCCTAGCCTTCATTCTCTCTGAAATTTGTGGCCTCTTTTGAAGGAGCAAGAGAAACAGTATTCCTTAAGGAAGAGCTCACAATTGATTATCCAGTGCTAAGTGGTCAGCCATCCTTGGTTTTTGTTGCCACATTGGGAGTTCTAAAAAATCCACAATATTCACCTGAAAGAGTGGTGTTTGAGGTTTTTTTTTTCCTTCACTGAAAATCTATGAAAGATCTGAAAATCCTTTCAGAAATGGCGTTTCTTTGTTTCCTGCATAGAGTTGTGATGCTTCTCTGTCCTCCGAGTTTATCTACTGTGGTTTCTCTATGGCTGCAGTCCATCTTGGACTTCTGGTGCTTGTGTTCTTGCATCGTTCAGCCTCTCCTTGGGTTTGGATGGCATCCAGGCTTGCTTGTAACTCATGTAATACAGCAAAGGTGCTGAGATATCACTTCTCAGAGGAAGCATCTTCCATGTTGGTTTTATTCTCTCTACTGCTTCCTGGTTTGCATGCATAAATGAGCAGCTATGTTGGAAAGGTCCATGAGCCTAGAAGCCGTGGGCAGCCTAACAGTCAGCAGAGACACCCCAGATACAGCAGAAGGTTGCCAACAGCTCCAGCATGCCTATGAGTGGATCCTTCTCAGTAAAAGTTTCAGTTGACACCTCAGCTCTGGCCATAAGCTTGTTTTTAGTCCATGAGAGAACTTTGACAAAGACGATATATGCAGAGCTTGGTGTTTAAATCCACAGACACTGGGAGATAACAAACGCACGTTTTTCTTTTCTTTCTATTTTTGTAGTTATTCATTACACTAAATTCACTTTTAAATTGTTTTTTTGTCTTGTAATTGGCCCTGTATATCTGCTTACATACTTATCTGCTGGCCCTGACCTTCGTCTGTGTTGCAGTAATGTCACTTACCTCTGACTTTAAAATATTACATCAACTTTTTCTTTGTTTTTGTTCTTTTAGAATTTCATACATGCTTACAATATATCTTGAACATATTTATTCTTTTACTCCTCACAGTTCCTCCCAGATTCTTGCCCCCACATCATGCTCTCAACTTCATGCTATTTCTCCTTAAAACAAAACAAAACAAAACAAAGCAATGAGTCCAGTATGTTACCTGTATGTGCATGGGTATGAGCCCATCCACTGGAGAATGGCGAGCCTAAAGAAGGCTGATTCTCCCTCTCTTAGTAGCTCTCAACTGCCAATAGCAACTCAGCTGGGGATAGGGACTTATGTGACCTTACCTATCCATGCAGGGATGCTGACTGAACTCTTGTAGCTCTTGTGTAGGCAGCTACAGCTGCTATGACTACAGTGGTCCTGTCGTGTCCAGGACACACTGTTTTGCATGAATACTCTGGGGCCATTGACTTTTATATAGTCTTTTTCATCTCTTCTTCCTCAAGCCTTGCTGGAGATGGGGGTATGATATTGATGTTCCTTTTATGGCTGAGCACTCCACAGACACTAATTCTCTTCTTGTTGATCAGCCTCATGTCTTTGGATTAACCCCACCCACAGCACAAAGGAGTTTCTCTGATGTGGGCCAAGAGTTGCATAAATCCACGGGTATGTTTATTGACATAGGAGTTTGACACTAAGTCGGTTTAGCAAAAATAATTGTAGTACATTTACCCTTAGAGCCCATGATTTTTCAGAGAAGGTTTTTTTTTTTTTTTTTTTTTCAAGTCAATGTTAAGCAGAAAGTACAAAAAGCTACGGCACATCCTAATGCACCCACAAACACACAGCTTCAAGTATCTTACTTCAGAATGGTCTATTTATTAAGCCCCATGAGCCAATGTTGACATCCCATTGCCATTGACAGTCCAACAATCATTACAGTTGCCCTTAGAGCTGTGTGTTCTCGAGAAATGCACAATGGCGTGCCGGCTCCACGAGAGTATCATTCAGAGGACTTCCATTGCCCTGAAAATCTGTTTCTACCTATCAATCTTTCTCTTTCCGCTTCTAGATTTTCCTTTCCTAAATGCAGCGTCAACGCCACTGTGCAGTATATGGCCATTTCAGATCGTTTCCTTTCATTTCACAATAAACATGTAAGGTTCTTCCATTTATTTTATGGCTTGATACCTTGCCGTCTTTAGTGCCAAATTACATTCCATTGTCTGTACGTAACAGCTTATTTATCCATTCACTTAGTGAATGTATCTTAGTTGGCTCCAAAATTGAGCAGTTATAGATAAAGCTGCTATAGATATCTGTGCAGAAACATTTTCAACTCCTTTAGATAAATACCAAAGAGTACAAATTGTGGATAGCTTAGAATGTGATATGTTTTCTTTTTTTCATATGAAACTGCCAAGTCACTTCCAGGACTTGCTATTTTATATTCTACCTCTGGTGACGAGGGATCCTGTTACTCCACATTCATCAGCAAATTCAGGGTCCCTAGATCTGGCTGTTTTGACAGTGGTCTAGCTGTGTCTTACTTGATTTTTATAATTCCTTACTCATACAATATCGTACATGTTTTGTAAGCTTGTTTGTGAACTCTGTCTTTTCTTTGATGATATGTTTGTTCAAATCTTTTTACCTAGTTTTAGATTCAGGTGGCCATTTCCTTTTCCTGGAGTTTTTACACTTTGAAGAACAGTCTTTTGTCAGATCTTACAGATACTTTCTTATGAACTGTGACTAGTCTTATTCAATACCATTGCTAAGTATTCAGACAATACTAGACAGTAATCTTTGCAAAAAAGGTGTTTTAGTTTTAACAATTTTTTTCTTCCATGGGTTGGGACTATAGTGTTGTATTTAGCACATAACTACCATGTTCCTGAGGTACATTAGATTCTTTTGTTATCTTTTAGGTATTATAACACACATACAGACATATGCCCAATTATTCATTTTGGGCTGATCAAGCCAGCAGTTAAGAGTCTTACCTTGATCTGTGTTATGCGGACAAGACCATTTGTTCTCCTGTCATTATTAAAATGGGTATTTTTGAAAGGTTCTATTTAGGTTGCTGGGTGGAAAATGTACCAGTGGCCTTTCTTAATGCTGGACACTGAGTACTTCAATACCAACCTGCCAAGCAAGGATATGTTCACTGGTGCAGCAGTGCCATGACTGAAATGGGGGAACCAGTGACTTTTTGATTGGATTTGAGGCCTGCTCTACAGGAGGAAGTTCATGTCTGTTCCTGTAATCCTGCTTGATAGTCCATGGCTGGGGCGGTCATAGACTCTAGGGTAGAGCCTGCAATTGTTATTTTGTTAAATGGTTATGCAGTCAAACTGGCTCCTAAATATGTGTGTTTATAATCACGAATCTGGACAGTTCTTAATCTTGGCTATAGAAATATCTTTTTGCAGCAGGCCAAGTCATGTCTATAAGATAACATTTCAGAAAATTCCTCCCCATTCTGCTCTTTTAATATGTTCTCTGACCCTTAGTGGAGGCTAACAGAGATATTCCATTTAGGGACGAGAATGCAGGCTCTTAGTCTTAGAATATTAACCAGTTATCTCTCTCTCTCTCTCTCTCTCTCTCTCTCTCTCTGCATTGGGAAGAAGTATCCTGCTGCACCTTCTTTTTCATGGATATGGACTATCTTTCCATAGAGCATTCTGGCAGTTTTCTTATATATTTCTCATGCAAATATATAATATATATTTGTTGGATTTTTTAACCTCAGCTTATTTTTTAGGCTTTTAATACAAATGATATGTATAATTTGTATTAAATATGTATATTTAGAGGCACTACCATAATTTGTTTTTATTAAATAAAGGTTATCAAGTCATAATAGAATCATCCCAAGAATACCAGCATGCTATTAGTTGAAAACAGATGTACCGATCAATGTAATAGAATCAGGATACAGATGTCAATCCATGTAATATAGCCACTTGATTTTTGACAAAGATCAAAAACACATACTGGAGAGAATACAACATCTCTCACAAATGGTGCTGAGGAAACTGAGTGTTTTCATACAGAAGAATTAAATTAGGTGTTTGGTTCTCATCCTGCACAAAAATCAAGAACCCCAGCATAAAACCCCAAATTCTGAAACTGCTAAATGAAAAATTAAGGAGGGCATTTCAACATTTAGCCACAGTACTTTCTGGATGTCATTCTGATCACTCAAGAAGTAAGATCAACAATCAAACAGCAGGATCTTATAAAACTAAAATGTTTCTGTACAGCAAAGGAAACAGTTAATTAAAAACACAGCTCACAGAAGGGAGAGAACATTCGTCAACTGACAGAATCAGTTTGTAGAACAGACAAAAAAAAAATCTAAAAAGACAAAAACAAAACAAAACAAAACAAAAAAAAACAAACAAACATCAAAAACAAAACCACCATAATAAACTCTGGACTATTGAACTGATCAGAGAGTTTTCAAAAGAAGAAATACAAATGACAAGAAAACAGTTACAAAAATGCTCAGTAGTTATTCCTCTCTCCATTATTTCATTACCAGTACCCTCGCATGCTCACCTCCCTGACCAATGGGCTCTTTATACCTTCTTGGTTTCTGGGATTATTCCACGTTGTATACTCACATCTGAGAAACTGGAGCTAAGAAATGCAGATGGAAGAGAACATGCAGTTTTGGGATCTAGGTGATCTCACTAAATATACTCTTTTTTTTTTTTTTTTTTTTGGTCCACCCATTTACTTGAAAAATGTCATGATTTCATTTTGCTTTACATATAGCCAAATATTATTCCATTGTGTATATGTACCAAATTTTCATTATATAATTATCAGGTGAAGTATATTTAGTTTGTTTTCGTTTCCTGGCTATTGTGAGTAGGGCAGCTATGAACACTGCCTAAATCTGTATGATTAAGTTCTTTCAGCGAATGTCAGGGAGTGTATAGCTAAATCATGCGGTAAATTTCTAATTTTTTGACAATTCTCCATACTGATCCCAAGTGTGACTGTACCAAATTGCAATCCCACCAAGAATGAATGAAAGTTCGTTTACAACCTTGCTAGCATTTACAGTCAGATTTTTTTTTTTTTAATTTTTTGAGATCCTAACAATTCTGGCTCAGGCAATAGCATAGAAACAGAGGAAGAAAGACTGTAAGAGCCATAAAATCAGAAATGACTATACAAACAAGACAGTAAAAGTCGCAATATCAATGGACATGTTAACTGTAAAGGGGGAAAAGATATCATGGGGCTCCACCCCTAGATGAAGAAATATAGGCAACTACTGAGTGCTGGGAGAAAGAGAATTAGTTGCTCCCAGAGATGAGCTCTGAAACCTTATATACAAACCACAAAAACAGATTCAATGTGTCACATTTATATTTATTTGTGCAAACACACAGATGTGTGAAAAAATAATAATAAACAGGCTAGCAACTTAAGAGTGAGGGCCATGGGAGGAATTCAGAAAAGAATTGCTGGGAGGGACTGAAGGAAGAAAAGGAGGACAAAGTTATGTAATTCTATTTAAAATAAAAAAAATATTTAAAAACTCCAACATTCTTAGCCATCTGAGCCACCATCTTAACCATACTAATGTTCCATTGTTCACATTAGTATGAAGCTGGAATTCGTCCGTCTTGCAGACAACTGCAAAGTTGCTTTGGGTCACTCAGGACTTCGTGGTCTCAAAATTCATCTGGTAGTCAGCTAGCCAGCCCTCATAGCCGAGCAAATGATATATTTTTAAAATTTTCAGATTTTGCTTTATTGTTGGTATATTGGAAGATGAACAATGCCCAAAAGTTAATCTTATGTTCTTCAACATTGTTTTAACCAATTTGAGCTCACTTATTGAAGATTCTTTTGAATATTTCTTACACATACAGTCTTGGCATCTGCAAAGACAATTTTATTTCCTTCCATATCTTATCTATCTATCTATCTATCTATCTATCTATCTATCTATCTATCTATCTACTTATATGTATGTATTATTTTATTTTCTTGTCTTATTTATTAGTTGTAATTGTCAGTACACTACAAAAAATGAGGGGATTATCTTTTTTTTTTAATTTTGGTATCTTTAAGAATATTTAGTTTCTCCCAATTAGATATTATATTAGCTTTGAGGTTTTTGTGGAATTTTTTAATCTAGTTGATAAAAATCCCTTTTATAGAGTTTGGTTTTGACCAAATTTTTTTATATGAGTATATATTAAATTATTATCAAATATTTCTTCTTTCCTTGGAATGTTAATGGGATTTTTTTGTATGTTTGTATGAAAAGCTATATATAGTAATTTTTGAAAGTTGAACTAACCTATTTGGCCATGCTGTACAATTAGTTTTTTAATTTTTATTGCATTTATCATCACCATTATTATCATTATCCACATCATTATTAATAACCAATGTATATGTGTTTGGGTGCACATTTGCCTTTATATGCATGTGGAGGTCAGAGGCCAGCGAAGGAGTTGGTTCTTCCCTCTGATCATGTAGAGCACAGGATCTGGATGTGGGTTGTCAGTCTTGATCACATGTGCCATTACCTGCTGAGCTAACATTCAGGTTCCCAGGCGTGTAATTTTCTATATAACTTGTTGAATCTGATTTGCTAACCTGTTCTCAAGAAGCGTTGCTTCTACTCTTGCGAGACACTAGGTTTTACTTTTCTCTTCCTGGAATATCTTAGCCTTGTTTTAGTATTATCAGTATAATGCTGGCCTTATAACGTGAGTTAGGAAGTATTTGATGTGTGACTATATTCTAAAAACAATTTTGAAAAATTGATATTATTTTGTTATGTCTGGTAGAATTTACTAGTGAATGTATCTAGACCTAATGATTTCTGTTTTGAAGGTTATTAATTATTAATGCCATTCTTTATATGTGCACATATTTGTCTAGCTTGTGTATTTCTTATGTATTTCGACAGATTGTAAATTTCAAGTAAGATTATTCTACCTAAGTCATCTTATTTGATATCAAATAGTTTATCGTACTGTTTTATTATTCTAAGTTTATGGTATTTGTTGGTGTTCTTCTTTAAGCTGTAATATTAGTCACATGTACCCTCTCTTACTTCTCATCTAGTTTTATTAAGGCGTTTGCTCTATTTTAGGTTCATGCTTGTACAAAGTACAGTTTGCATAAAACTCATGGCTAAGAATACTTATATTTCCTTCATGTACTGCTGACTGGGCATTTTACCATTTTTGAGAACAATTTATTCAACTACTTATCCATTTATTGGTTGTATTTTTGTGATGCTTCTTTTCTGAGTTCTTTTAATATTTTGGGTACCAGTCCCAGTTGTATGAACAGCAGGCAAAGGTTTCTCCCATTCTTTGCTAGGTTAATTGTTTGCTCTGACTTTTTAAATTTTAAGTTTATGCAATCCTATTTGTCAATCCCTGCTATTATTTTTGAGCTGTTTGGAGTCTTGCTTTAAACATCCAGGCCTATTCTTTGGTCTTGAAATGTTTCTCCTAGGAATTTTAGAGTTTTCAGGGCTTTAGGACTTACATTTGGGTCTTTGGTCCATTTTGTGTAGTTTTGCTTGTATAGGATTAGAGACAGGGTCTAGTTTCATTCTTCAGCTTGTGGAAATCCATTTTTGATAAAACTGCCTTTTTTCCAATGTGTTTTGGTAAAAAAAAAAAAAAAATCAATTAGTGACACCTGCATAGCTTTATTTCTGTGTCCTCTACTTTATTCAATTGGTGTATGTTTTGTGTCAATGTCAAGCAATTTTGATGACAATAAATCTGCATTATAATTTGAGATCAAATATGGTAACAACTCTAGTTTTCTTAATTTTCTTGGACTCCTTTATATTTAGAGTTTTTGCTTTCATTTATATTTTTTAGAATTTTAAAATGTTTTTCTGAAGAATGTCATTGAAATTTTGATGAGAAATGGACCAAATCTATGAATTTCCTTTGTGACATGGCCATTATCACAATATTAACTTTGCTGGCCCATGATCATGGCTATCTTTTTGTCTCCTAATTTCTTATTTAATTTCTCTGTTTCCAAAAATTGTTTTAACAGGTATCTTCTTAGTTATTTCTTACAACATATTTTAGGTTATTGTGAATGGAATTTTCTCATAATCATGATTGGTTCCTCAAAACTGACAAGCAATCTACTACCAGATCCAGATATACCACTTTTGGTTTGGTTATATACCAAAAAGCCTCTACATCTTACTACAAAGATACCTAATCATTCATGGTCATTGTTGTTATATTTGTAATAGCCATAAGTTGGAAAGAGTGGAGATGTTTGTCTTAATTGGGGTTTCTATTGCTGTGACAAAACACCAAGATCAAAAGTAACTTGTGGAAAAAGAGTTTATTTCATGTTATAGCTTGTAGTCTATTATCCAGGGAATTCAGGGCAGAAACTTAAGGCAGGAACCCGGAGGCTAGAATTCATGCAGAGGTCATGGCAGAGTGCTGCTTACTTACTTGATTTTTATGGCTTGTTTAGCATACACACACATTTATATATATATTCCAAGACTTCCCATCCAGGTGTGGGCTACCCACAATGGACTAGACCCTTCCATATTGATCACTAATTAGGTAAATATTACACAGACTTGCCTACAGGCAGTCTTATCAAGGCATTTTTATATTTAAAATTCTTTCTTCTCATATATGTCTAGGTTGTGACCAACTGACAAAAACTGAGCAGCACAATGTCTGTTATCTGACAAGTAGAGAGTGAAAATGAGGTACATTTATGCAATGGAATATAATTTAGCTGTTAAAAAATGTTAAAATTTATAGGTAAGAGGATGGAGCTAGAAACAACCATTCTGAATAAGTAACCCAGACCTAGAAAAATATATTGCATATTTTCTTCTATATGTGAATGTCAGATTTTATTCTTTAGTTATATATGTTTCAATCTGAATAACCATAAAGTTGACGTAGCTAACCACGGACCAAGGGTGAGGAGGGAATGTTCCACTGAGAAAGGGAACATAGATTACAAAGAGATAAAGGGTTAGCTGGGCATGGTGGCACATGCTTTTAATTCCAACACTTGGGAAGCAGAGGCAGGTGGGTCTCTGAGTTCTAGGTCAGACTGGACTATACGGAGAGTTCCAGGAAAGCCAGGGCTACAAAGAGAAACACTATATCTAATAACAACAAAACAAAACAAAATAAAAACCCCAAACTCCAACCCCCCGCCAAACGAACAAACAGAAAGAGACAAAGAGGAAACGAGAACAGGAATTTTAAAGGGGGTGGGGGAATGAGAGGATATGAGAGAAGCAGGACTGTGGGGACTATAGATAAGTAACATTAAAAGTCTTTTCAACAGCTAGGTGTGGTAGCGAACTCTTTAATCCCAGCACTCAGGGAGGCAGGTGGATCTCTGTGAGTCTGAGGCCAGCCTGGTTTACAAAGCAAGTCCTGGACAGCCAAGGCTGCACAGAGAAACCTTGTCTCAAAAAACCAACAACAAAAAGTATTTTCAAAAGCTATATAAATACCCACTACTTATAAGCTTTCTAAAATATGTATACATAAAAAGAATATAATGAAGACACCATTTCATTAGAGAGACAGAACTTCAACTAGATGTTATGCTACCAAATAAAACCCCTACTACCAGGTCTGTTTACTTCTTTTTGAGTTGTTGGTCACATAAACCCCCAAAAACTGCAACTAAATGCTATTGACTTCCTTCTGCAATCTGATGCTTAAGACCTTATTCCTGAGGACACCGCATACTTGAGACATAGAACATGGACAAATCTAGTTGGTATTCAACTGTAAGCTTCTCTCCTACTAGCTAGAACATGCTACTGGAGGAGAAAAGTAATCATCAGTCTCACCCACCTATGAACTTTGTGAGCTGTAATAGTGACTTGCCTACAAGATATACCTATTGGTACAGTAGTAGCATGGACATTATGAGAATAACCAACCACTTTTTGTTTGGATTTGAAATAAATATTCTTACAAATTCCTTGGAAATTTCATGTAATGTGTTTGTTTTGATTATATTCACTCAACTCCTCCCTTTAGCTATTTCCAGATCCACCCCACCTCCCTAATCCCCAAATTCATATTAATATTAAAAATATTAATAAACCATAAACACCAATTTGTGTTTTCCATGTATTTCTGGGTATGGAACCACCCACTGGAGCATGCTTGACCTACCAGAAACTATGCTCTTAAAGAACTAACTCTGTCTCTCTCTCAAGATGCCAGCTCTCCTTTGCTCTTCAGCTAGGGGTAGGGCTGAGGAGCCCTTCTCCACTAGGGAAAATGTTGACTGTCTTGTGCCGGAAGTCATAGCTGCTGATAGCTCATTAATTCAATGGTCCTTCTGGTACCCTGATTTGATTTTTCTCATCTTTCTGCCTCTTTTCCGTTGTAGTTCCTGAGTGGCTGTGGGGAGAGGTGTGTCCCATTGAATCTGAGCATTGGGCTCCACAGTAAGTTATTTTCCACACTTTGACCTGTTTCTAAACTAATCCTTATTCACCGCACAAAGAAATCTATCTGATGAGGTTTGAGAACTGCACTCGTATGTGGATGGAGATACGTAGATTTAGGGAATTATTTGATTCTATGTCCATTTAGCAAAATAATAACAGTAGGTCTAACCTTGGGGGCCTGTTCAACCCTCAACCATGAGTTCTAGTCAGATTTGAAATATTAGGCATATGTTTTCTCTTTTAATCCAATTTGAGAGCATTTGGTTGACCCCATAAAATTTGTGCCACTATTGCACCCACAGGCATATCTTGCCATTCTTGTCATTATTTCAGTACACATTTGACTTCTAACTGCTATTAAGATGTAGTGGTAATATCAGTTATATACCAGACCAGAAACTGGAAGGCAATCTTTTAAATAAATTATGTCATTACTTGCTAGCTAGCTAAATTATGGTCATAGATGGGATAACCTTGGGGTTGTTGGCTGATTCATAGGGCTTGTGAGTCTGAGATTTGGAGATAGGACAACCTTATGGGGAAAACTCAAAACAAGAGTATTCTAGCACATGTTACCACTATGAATGTTGCTGAATGAAATTCATGTATGTATAATTATTACATGTGAAATTATAACTTTATTTATGAATAAAAAATGTATAATAAATACTTTATAGCTCCATCAGAATTTAGTAAGGTTAAGTAATGCAGCATGCTATTCAATTATCCAGCAAGTGTAAGAGTTCAAAGTTTATCCCTGGTACCAACAGTGATATGTTGACATTCTTTGCTGGTGAAATGCATGAGGCAGAGGTAATATCAGATATAGGCAGAAGGTTAGCAGCAACGATATCTTCTAGTCTACTAAACCCAATATTTCTAAAATCTTTCTAGTTCATGTCTGCTGGTCTGGACTTAGGAAGATGATAAATTGCTTAGTGCCAAAGCAATTATTCGGTGGTCAGTTAAAGCAAAAACTCCATGGGGGAAATAAGCAAAGGGCAATCTATTATATAAGGCACCTGCCAAAGCTATCTTTCTACTGTAGTTGTACTTTTCTCCCCTCTCCACTAAATTAATAGAACAACTTTATTTCCAGGCTTCCTACCTCAGTTTGGTTTAGATTACAGACTCACTTAACTTCTGGTGTACACAACTGAAATAATTTCCCATGGGTTGTCTTGCTTTTTGCCTTTGGGTCTTCCAACGTACTCATTCTGAATGAAGACAATTTAAGATTTATGATGTACGTTCATCACTTAAAAGCTTGCAATGTCCCCCTTTGGACAGAACACAAAGTTCACCCATGAATTTATCCTTCACACATGGTCGTGTCATTATCTTTTCTCATTGTTTCGTTATATCTGGCCACATGGTTTTCCAGGTGAACAAATGTCCTTCCCCACATATAAGTTATGCCTGAACACTATCTCCACTAGAACGGTGGTGTTATCTCTGTCTGTACAGAGCCCAAGATAGCTTTGGTCCCACCAGATTGTCCTTCTGTAAGAAGCATGTTTTACTTTAAAATTTCCACCAACCTCGTTTGCAGTGCTTCATCTTTTTCAGCCTCTGTGTCATTTTTGTATTCATTTGAACTTACCCAGTCATCACCCCTTGTTCACCCAGCCAATTGTTCTACTTTTAATATCAAATTCACTATTAAAGCTACTTGAAAGTTAAGAACTATGTCTTTTCTTTGCAGACTTCTCAGGGCCTACCCTTCACACGGAAGGACTTGGCAAATTGCTTGATGGATGGGTAAGATCCACAAAGTGAAATGGTAGTGCACCTGAAACATGGTATTGGTAGCATGGGCTCCAAGAGAGAAGACGAAGTTTCAAACAGATATTCCTCAGAAATATGTTGTCTCTGATAAACAGCTATCAGGACCAAATGGAGCCAGTAATGTTCTTTCCAACATAAATTATATCCACCTGAGCATGGTCATCATAAAATACAGAGAAATTCCTTATTTCCAACGAATTTCCAATGGTTTCTGCTCATATAATTTGGTGCATTTCATCATGGAATGGGATAAAATCATTGGAATAATAGAACACAAGGCTAGAGCTTACCTTAGAATGATGCCAGGCTGTTTGTGATCCCTCTGCATGCCTCCACTTTTACCTGTTGTTCCAACAGATGCTCCACAAATTATAAAGCAACCTTGGGAGTCATTTCTAGACATCACTTAGAAAGTACTTAAAATAGACAGTCTTTATACATCTTTTCTTAGTCTGTGCTCACTCAAAGTTTCATCTTCAACTGTCTTGCTGGCTTATTTTTAATTTATTTTAAAATTTTCATCACTTTACATTCCAATAATAG
Organism: Psammomys obesus; assembly: GCF_907164565.1. Classification (NCBI taxonomy): domain Eukaryota; kingdom Metazoa; phylum Chordata; class Mammalia; order Rodentia; family Muridae; genus Psammomys; species Psammomys obesus. Next base: position 19,105,497 of record NW_026594428.1, read on the forward strand.
CCCCCTTCCTCATCTTCTCCTGGTCCCACCCTGCCTCCTTCTTTTCCTCTATCCCCCTCTTTTAGTCCTCAGAAAGGGGGGAGCCCTCCTCCCTTACCTACTGGCTATAGACTGTCAAGTCTCTTCAGAACTGCCTGCACCCTCTATCTTTGTGGCATGGCATGGCTGCCCTGCCCAGGGACAGCGATCAAGAATCATGCACCAGAGTCCTTATCAGAGACAGTCCCTGGTCCCTTTACTAGGTGATCCACATGGAGACTGAGCTTCCTGTCTTATTTTTAGGCTGGGGAATGGAAGTAACCCCTTGGCACCCAAATTCAGAAAATCTGGGCTGTGAAAGTGGGAGCAGAATAGGAATGGTCCTCTGAAGTCTTCTGTTGCTTTTGTACCTCACATGTGTGCAGATTCATCCTCAAGCACATAAGATTATCTAATTGTCCTCTGAAATATTTTATTAGAGATAGTTTAAAATATTTACATGTGTGAGCTAGTTTCACTTTATATCTGAGGGGTTGTCTATTTGTACTTCTAGGGTCCCGAAAAAGAGTACCTCTTCTAATAACAGATAGCATTTTAAAGATGTTCAACAAAAATTCAGTTTACTCCCCAAATCTTTAGCCAGTTTAGTCAGAAAGTCTCAGTGTTAGGTTTGTACATTAGCACAAAGATTGATGGTTATACCCTTTATTGAATGGAAGGACTGGCTCTCAAGATACTGGCAGTGTTGTTAGGCTCTTCTATTCTTTGGGCAGAAGTGCAGGCAGCTTGAGGGTTTTTCTGCCTCTTTTCTCCTGTGCAGGTCTGTTCTTGGTTTAGCACCGGATGCCTTTCTTCTTCCTTTGTCTTAATTGCTGATTCTGTCTCAACCCTGCCAAGCTCTTAAGGAATTCCTGAGGGCTCAAGAACTGGGTCTGCAATTTCCAGGAGCAGACTGATGCCTTCTTGCCAAAAAAACGTTGGTATGTGTTATAGAATGTCGCGTGAAACCTGTGTGCATGATGTGCCATCTGGAGGTGACAGAGCACTATGGGCTGGGCTTTGACATTCTGTTTTGTCACCGGAGGCCTGCAACATCTCCAGATAGAATGAGTTTAGCTTTGGAGGAAGCTAATGCACACATAGCTTCTACCTTATTCCTGTGGCTTGAAGAATTCTCTCACTTTTTTCATTAACTGATTTATTTAATCACATTACAACCTGATTGAAACTCCATCCTTCCTCTCCTCTCAGTCCCACTCTCACACCCCCTCCCTCCTCCTCTCCCCTTCTTCTCAGAGAAGGGGAGGTCCCTAAGGTGTACCAACTCACCTTGGCACCTTTAGTCACAGCAGGACTGAGAGCATCCTATCCCACTGAGGCCAGACAAGGCAGCCCAGCTAGGTGAAAGGGATCCAAGGGTAGGCAATAGAGTCAGAGACAGCCCTTACTCCAGTTGTTATGGACCCACATGATGAATAAGCTGCACATCTGCTACATATGTGCAGGGGGCCTAGGACCAGCCCATGCGTGCTCTTTGGTTGGTGGTTCAGTCTCTGTGAGCTCCATTGGCTCAGGTTAGTTTACTCTGTAGGTCTCTTGTGGAATTCTTGCCCCCCACCCCCAGCTCTGTCAATAGTTCTTCCCACTCTTCCACAAGATTCTGTGAGCTCCAACTATTGTTTGGCTGTAATTAAGCATGACATTAAAAAAAGCAATAGATAAGTAAATAAATGAATATAAATAAATAAAATAAGCAAACGGGATGGTGGTGGCACAAGTTTTTAGTCCCAGTACGTGGGAAGCAGAGGCGGGTGGATTTCTCAGTTCAAGGCCAGCCTGGGCCAGATTGATCTACAGAGCTAGTTCCAGTGCAGCCAGAGCAATACAAAGAAACCCTGTCTACAACACATAAACAAACCATCATATAAAAAGTTAAATATCCATGACTTTCTACTCTGTGGCTGGGCCGGGCGGTCACTTGGAAGAATCAAGCTTGCCTGGGATTGGAGAGATGGCTCAACAGTGAAGAGTACTGGCTGCTCTCCCAGAGGACCTAGGTTCAATTCACCCACATGGCAGCTCACAGCTCACAGTTTCAGGGGATCCAGTGCTCTCACACAGACATATAAACAAGTAAAACACCAATGCACATAAAAATAATTCATTAAAGAAAAAGAATTCCCCCTTATCCAGAAGCCAAGATTCAAGGCTGCCTTGTCAAGCAATGAAAAGGAGGTATTTTATTTCATTTAGTTATTCTCTTTACACCTCAATCGTAGTCCCCTCCCTCCTCTCCTCCAGGTCTCTTCCTTCTCTCCCTTCCTTTCCCCCATCCACCCTCCTTTACCCCTCAGAAAAGGGAGCCCTCCCACTAACTCACCCCAGTGTATCTAGTTACATCAGGACCGAGCACATCCTCTTTCACGGTGTCCTAGGAAGGCAGCCCTGGTAGGAGGAAGTGATTGAAAAGCATGCAATGGAGACTATGTCAGACACAACTCCCTCTACCCTGCTCCCCTTTCTAGGGGAACCACATGAAGCATGAGCTGTCCATTGTGTACATATGTGCAGGGGCCTAAGTCCAGTCCATGCATGCTCCTTGGTTGGTGCTTCAGTATCTGCAAGCCCCCCCCCAGCCCCTGGCACCCCCCTCAGAGGTGGTCTTCTTCTAGAGATTCTGTCCCCTCTAGGTCCTTCCTCCCATTATTCCAGAAGGCTTCCTATGCTTTGGCCAGTGTTTGGCTGTGGGTCTCAGCTTCTGATTTGATCCATTGCTGGCTGGAGCCTCTCAGAGGACAGCCATACTAGCCTTCCATCTGCAAACATGGCGGAGTGTTGTAAATAGTGTAGGGGTTGGCTCTCTCCCATCGGGTGGGTCTCAGGTTGGGCCAGGCATTGAGATTCCCTCAATCTTTGTTCTATCTTTATCCCTGCATGTCCTGTAGGCAGGGTAAATTTTGGGTCAAAGGTTTTGTGGATAGTTTGGTGTTCCCTTCTCTCTATTAGGAATCCTGTCTGGTTAGAGGGTAGCCTCTTCAGTCTCCATGACTCCTGCAACTAGAGGTCTCAGATAGAGTCAACTGCATACTTTGTCATAGGTCTCCAGCTTGTCACAGAGAGGCAAGGATGCCCCTGCCTATGGTTTCTCTCCTCTTTGCAGGCCCTCTGTCCTCCCACCCCCATATTCCCCCATCTGGTTTCCCCTCCTTTTCCTCAGTGTTCCCTCTCCTATCCTGTTGCTTCTCTTCAACCACTTCTGCTTCCTTATTCTCTTTCCCCTTCTGAGTGAGAACCAAGCATCCTCCCTTGGACCCTCCGTGTTACTAAGTATCTTTGTGAATTGTAGAATAGTTATTCTGTACTATATGACTAATATCTGCTTACAAGTGAGTGTTTATCATGTGTGTCTTTCTGGGTCTGGGTTACCTCACTCAGGAAGATCTTTTTTACTATCTATTTGCCTGCAAATTTCATGATTTCCTTGTTTTTTAATAGCTGAGTAGTATTCCATTGCGTAAGTGTACCACAGTTTCTTTATCTATTCTTCAGTTGAGGGACATCTGGGTTGTTTCCAGGTTCTGGCTATTACAAATAAAGCTGCTATAAACATAGCTGAGCAAATGTCCTTGTTGTGCGGTGGAACATCTTTTGGGTACATGCCCAGGAGTTGTAAGGCTGGGTCTTGAGGTAGATCTATTTCCAGTTTTCTGAGAAAACAACTGACTGACTTCCAGAGTGGCTGTATAAATTAGCACTCCCACCAGCAATGGAGGAATGTTCCTCTTTCTCCACATCCTCGCCACCATATGCTGTCGCCTGAGTTTTTGATCTTAGTCATTCTGACAGGTGTAAGATGGAATCTCATTTTAATTTGCATCTGCCTGATGACTAAGGATGTTGAGCATTTGTTTCTCTGACATTCATGATTCCTCTTTTGAGAATTTTGTTTGGCTCTGTACCCCATTTTTTTTAATTATTTGGTTTGTTGGTGTTTAATTTCTTGAGTTTTTTATGTATTTTACATATTAGCCCTTTGTCAGATGTAGGGTTGGTGAAGATCTTTTCACAATCTACAGGATGCTGTTTTCTTCTAGTGACAGTGATCTTTGCTTTACAGAAGCTTTTTAGTTCCAGGAGGTTCCATTTAATTGTTGATCTTAGAGCCTGAGCTGTTGGTGTTCTGTTCAGGAAATTGTCTCCTGTGACAACAAATTCAAGGCTGAATCCCACTTTCTCTTCTAATATATTTAGTGTTTCTAGTTTTATGTTGAGGTTTTTGATCCACTTGGACTTTAGTTTTGTGCAGGGTGATAACTATGGATCTATTTGCATTTTTCTACATGTAGACATCCAGTTAGACCAGCACCATTTGTTGAAGATGCTTTCTTTTTTCCATTGTATGGTTTTAGCTTCTTTGTCAAAAATCAATTATCCGTTGGTGTGTGGGTTTATTTCTGGGTCTTCTATTCGATTCCATTGGTCAACCAGTCTGTTTCTATGCCACTACCATGCTGTTTTTATTACTATTTCTGTGGCATAGTGTGAAATCAAGGATGAAGATACCTCCAGAAGTTCTTTTACTTTAGGAATGTATAGGAATGTTTTAGCTATTTTGGGTTTTTTAGTTTTTGCATATGAAGTTGAGAGTGTGTTTTCAAGATCTGTAAAGAATTGTACTGAATCTATAGATTGCTTTTGGTAAGATGGCCATTTTTACTATGTTAATCTTTCTGATCCATGAACATGGGAGATCTTTCCAACTTCTAATAACATCTTCAGTTTCTTTTTTCAGAGACTTAAGGTTCCTGTCATACAGGTCTTTCAATTGCTTTAGTAGAGCTACACCAAGATACTTTTTATTATTTGTAGCTATTGTGTAGGGTGTTGTTTCACTAATTTCTTTCTCAGCCCATTTGTCATTTGTGTATAGGAGGGCTACTGATTTTTTTTGAGTTAATTTTGTATCCAGCCACTTTGCTGAATGTGTTTATCAGCTGTAGGAGTTCTCTGGTAGAGATTTGGGGGTCACTTATATATACTAACATATCATCTGTGAATAGGTATACTTTGACTTCTTTCTTTCCAATTTGTATTCTTTTGATCTTCTTTAGTTGTCTTATTGCTCTAGCTAGAACTTCTAGTACTATGTTGAAAACATATGGAGAGAGAGTGGGAAGCCTTGTCTTATTCCTGATTTTAGTGGGATTGCTCTGAGTTTCTTTCCATGTAATATGATGTTGGCTGTTGGTTTGCTTTATATTTCCTTTATTAAGTTAAGGTATGGGCCTTGTATCCCTGTTCTCTCCAAGATTTTTATTATAAAGAAGAGTTTGGTTTTGTCAAAGGCTCTTTCAGCATCTAATGAGATGATCATGTGATTTTTTTCAATTTGTTTATATTGAGTGTGAATTACCTTGATTGACTTTTGTATGTTGAAGCATCCCTGCATCCCTGGGATAAAGCCTACTTGATCATGGTGCATGATGTATTTGATGTGTTCTTGGATTCAGTTTTTTGCAAGTATTTTATTGAGTGTTTTGGGCCAATGTTCATGAGGGAAATAGGTCTGGAATTTCTCTTTTTTGTTGAGTCTTTGTGTGATTTAGTTATCAGGGTGACTGCAGATTCAAAGAATGAGTTTGGTAATGTTCCTTCAATTTCTATTTTTTTTTTTGAATAGTTTGAGGAGTAATGTTACCAGTTCTTCTTTGAAAATCTTATAGAATAAAACCATTTGACCTTGAATTTTTTTTTTTTTTTTTTTTTTTTTGCTTGGGAGACTTTTGATGTCTGCTTCTATTTTCTTAGAGGTTATTGGGCTGTTTAAACTATTTACCTGATCTTCATTTAACTTTGTTAAGTGAAATCTATCAGGAAAATCAGGCACGTCCTTTAGATTTTTCTATTTTGTGGAATACAGGCTTTGAAATAAGACCTAATGAGTCTTTGGATTTCTTCCATGTCTGATGTTATGTTCCTGTTTTCATTTCTGATTTTGTTGATTTACATTGTGTCTCTGTGCCTTTTAGTTAGTATGGTTAAAGGCTGTCTCTCTTGTTGATTTTCTCAAAGAATCAGCTCTTGCTTTCATTCATTCTTTGTATTGTTCTTTTTGTTTCTAAGTTATTGATTTAAGCCCTGAGTTTGATTATTTCCTGCTATCTATACTCCTCTTGAATATGTTTGCTTCTATTCATTCTCTTAGAGCTTTAAGGTGTGTTTTTAAGTTGCTATTATGAAAATTCTCCAAATTGTTTATAATGGCACTTAATGGTATGAACTTTCTCCTTAGAATTGCTTTCATTATGTCCTATAAGTTTGGGTATGTTGTGCCTTCATTTTCATTGAATTGTAGGAAGTCATTAATTTCTTTGTTTGTTTCTTTCCTGACCCAGTGGTTAGTGAGTAGAGAGTTGTTCAGTTTCCATGAGTTTGTAGGCTTTCTATTGTTTATGTTGTTGTTGAAGGCCAGCTTTAATTCATGGTGGTGTGATAGGATACAAGCATTTTGTTGTTGTTGTTTTGTTTCTTTTTTCAATTTTCTTGTATATGTTGAGGCTTGCTTTATGACCAAGTATATGGTCAATTTTGGAGAATGTCTGTGAGGTACTCAGAAGAATGTATATTTTTTTGTGTTTGGGTGATTGTTCTGTAGATATGTTATGTCCATTTGATTCATGATGTCTGTTAGTATCTTTATTTCCCCATTTAGTTTCTGTCTTTATGATATATCCATTGAAGAGAGTCAGGTGTTAAAGTCTCCCACTATTAATGTATGGGGTTTGATGTGTGATTTAAGTATAATGATATTTCTTTTACAAATGTGGGTTCCTTTGCATCTGGGGGCAGAGATGTTCAGAATAGAGATGTTGTCTTGATGTAGTTTTCCTTTAATGAGTATGAAGCATTCTTCCACATCTCTTTTTATTAATTTTTGCTGGAAATCTATTTTATTAGATAAGAGAATGGCTACTCTAGCTTGCTTTTTAGGTCTATTTGCTTGAAAACCTTTTTCTAGCCCTTTACTCTGAGATAATATTTATTTTTATTGCTGTGGTATGTTTCTTGTGTGCAGCATATTGATGGGTCCTATTTTCATCTCCATTCTGTTAGCCTGTGTCCTTTTATTTGGGAATTGAGTCCATTGATGTTGAGCAATATTTAAGACTAATGATTGTTAATTCCTGTTATTTTGATGTTGTTGTTGGTAGAGTGTATGTGTGTAGTGTGGTTTTGCTTCCCATTTTTGTTTCTGCTGATGTGAGATTATTTATTTCCTGTGTTTTCTTGGGTATAGTTAGCTTTCTTGGGTTGGAGTTTTTCTTGTAGTATCTTCTGTAGGGCTAGATTTGTTTATAGATAAATTTGTTTTTGTCATAGAATATCCTATTTTTGTCATCTATTGTGATTAAAAGTTTTGCTGGGTTTAGTAGTCTGGGTTAATATCTCTGTTCTCTTAGTGTTTGTGTAATATCTGCCCAGACCTTTCTGGCTTTTAGAGTTACTGTTGAGAAGTAAGGTGTAATTCTGATAAGTCTGCCTTTACATGTGACTTGGCCTTTTTTTCCCTTGCAGCTTTTAATATTCTTTCTTTGTTCTGTATATTTAGTGTTTTGCTTATTAAAAGGATTTTCTTTTCTGGCCCAATCTATTTGGTGTTCTGTAAGCATCTTGTATATTTATAGGCATTTCTTTCTTTAGGTTGGGGAAGTTCTCTTCTATGATTTTGTTGAAATATTTTCTGGGTCTTGAAGCTAGGAGTCTTCTTTTTCTTTTATTCCTATTATTATTAATTTTTTTATAGTGTCCCAGATTACTTGGATGTTTTGTATTAGGAACTTTTTAGATTTAAGATTTTCTTTGACTGATCAATCACATCTTCTATACTCTAGATTTTCTCTTCTATCTCTGTTATTCTGCTGGTGACTGTAGTTCCTGTTCTCTTTTTTTTTCTTTCTTTAATTTTTTTAATTATTTTCCTGTTCTCTTTTCTAGGTTGTCCATCTCCAGGATTGCCTCATTTGTATTTTCTTTATTTCTTCAATTTCCATTTTCAGATCTTGAGCAGTTCTATTCACTTCCTTTACCTGTTTGATCCTGGGTTTCTGTGAGGGATTTATTTACCTTTATCAAGACCTCTCATTTTTATAACATAAGATTTAAGATTGTTTTCTTGCACTTTATATGTGTTAAGGTATCCAGGACTTGGTGAAGTAGGAGAGCTGGGTTCTGGTGGTGCCATATGGCCTTGTGTTCTTACACTGACCTTTACTCATCTGGTTATCCCTGTTGTTAGCAATCCTGGTGGTCTCTGATGGTAGTAGGCCTCTAGGATTGTGGGTGGAGCTGGTGGTCCCAAATGGCAACAGTCCTCTGGTTTTCCTGTGTGGTGGCAGGCCTCTGGAGATACATGGAGAACTGGTAGTCTTTGGTGGCTTTTGGTCTCTCAGACTTCAGGTGGAGATAAGGCCCAGAAAATGAGGCATGCCAAGAACTGTTTGTCCTGAAGGTTGCCAGTCTCTGCAGCTCCATGATGGCTTCTGGTGCTCCCTGATGGTTGCCAGTTCAATGCCAGTCTGCTGTTCCCTGATGGTTGCTGGACTCCAGGATTGCAGGTGGAGATGGTGCCCCGGGAAATGGAGCCCTGGGGAGATGGAGCCTGGAGGATGCTGTGGGGGGTTCAGATGGCCTGGGGTCAGACCATGCCTCTGCTGGCAGACTCAGCTGTTCCCTGATGGTTGCTGGTCTCTGAGATTGTGGGTGGGGATAGAGGCCTGAGAAATGGAACCTGGAGCATGCTGGGCATTTGCTCTTTCTATCTTGTCTTGAGAGCAGCGAAGAGATGACCAAGAAGGAAAGCTCACTTCGAAGCCAGTCAGTAGTTTCCCAAGTGCATAAGAAATTGAAGCAATTCTCTGGGACTTAAAAGCCTGCTCTCAGGCTTCAGTTTATGCAAGGAAGAAAGTCCTCAAAGAACGTCAGTCTAATTACTGCCAGGACAACTACATATCTGGAGGTACTTTAAAAACGAGGCCCCCCTCATGTCTGAGAAGTGTGCTTTATGCCAAGTAGTTTACTCTCACATTTTCTCCACTAATAATAACAGGAGATATATGAGTCTGAGAGCGGATATTTATCTTGGATAGTAATTTTAGAGCTGAAAAGGTATCAGTTAATTATGAACAACTGATAGGCAACACAAATGATCCGTTTAATTAACCTAAGATATGTATTGGTGGTTTAAAGCTTAGTCTTTAGGAGCAGAAAGATGGCTGCAGAACCATAGCAATGCTATTTAGAATTCAGGAGCAGGTTTCTGTGTAATTAGAAAACATATTGTATGAAATTCAGAATTAATTAAAGTTAAAATTTGAGAGACTATATTGAGGATACATTCTCTTCCCATGTTTTGTCTTTAAAGTGTGTGTTTATAGATCAATGAAAAGCAGAAAGTGGGTTCTATAATCTCAGGCTTCTATTGTCTTTTTCTTTTGTTCCCTTCAGATAAATTGTTCAGTGGCTTTCATCATCTTTTTAGCACATTTCCAACTGCTTGGCTGACTAAAGCAGAAAGAACCTGTTTAATAAAGCCAACTGACTTCTTTCTACTGATAATTCAGGGAACAAAGTGAACCATCTTAAGAATGGGAATTATGATCTCATAAAACCCATCTTTAGGCAGAAATAGAATGCTTGCCTGCTTTGTCAATCACAGAAAATAACTGAAGTTGAAAACTGCAAATCCTCTCCATGTTCTGGGCATGATGTGCAGTTTGCCTCTGCAGGCCCAGGGAGCACAGGCAGATCTACTTGTACTCCAGCTTGAGAGCACACACAACACTATCAGAGTCCTTCAGACTGCCCACAGAACAGGCCACACTTTTGCTGTAACCCCAATTTTCATCGTGAGAAGAAATGAGAAAGTGCCAGGTGTGAGACAGCAGGTCTGTGAAAAACCCATATTCATCATCCAATTTTAGTAACCAAAGCAAGCCCTTCTGAAGTGCAGCATTTTTAACTTTAGAAGGATTTAAAAACATAGAATCCTTTCTTTACATAGGTTATTTCCTTCGGGTTATTTGGGTAAATTAATGGGCTTTTTATTCCTAACAAGTGTTTCAAGATTATCTGAATGTAAACACTTGATAATAACTTACACTTGAACAGCATTTAGATTAAGAACACTGTATTAAGTCTTTACAATGACCCTGCTGGGTTAATGGCAGTTTTATTCTGCATATGAGCATCTGGAGGCTCAAAGAAATTAAACAATTTGCTGAGAGTTAGGTAGAAAGTGGTAGACTGTTAACTGTAACCCACCAATTGCACACTGAGCTTCCTTTAGACCATTAACAATGCCTCCCTTTAAAGAAATAACTAGAGGAATTTATGAAGATCTTCCTGAGTCTTCTGGGAGGAAAATAGCCACGGTTCCTGGAGTTCTAGAAGTCTAATAATGATGTCTTCCCACTGTACTAATGTGAACACGCAGAAGTTCACTAAATCATCAGCATGAGGCTTATTCTCCTGGATCATTTATTATTCATTGGAGCCATGCTATGGGTTCCCTTTTTTAGCCATAATGTTCGTGCCCTCAGATGAGGCAGAAGTGTGTACAGTTATTAAGCATTTCTGTGTTCAGAAATTATACTCATTCCTTATGGAGGTACAAAATACTTAGTGCATTTTAAAATTAATTTATGAATTAAATTAATTTTTGATATTTTCTATACATATAAAATGAATTTTAATTAGTTTTACCCTCAGCCCTACTCTCTCCTCCAGCCTCCCTACAAATCCCTTTCCTGCCTTTCTGTCCTTTGGTTTTGTTTTGTGATCCCCTGAGTTTAACCAGGGCTGCTGATGTGACCGTGTGTTAGCTGGAATTCCGAAATGACTGAAGCCAGAGAAAGTGGATAACAAGTGAGAGAGCAGGTGGATCAACGAGCAGATAGGATTTATTGAAAAGATGGTCTCATGAGATCAGAGAAGCTGAAAAGTCCCCTTGAGCATCTGCAAGCTCAAGACCCTGGGAGGCTGGTGCTATGGCTCAGTCCAAGTTCCAAAGCTTCCCAGCGGCTCTCAACCTGTGGGTCATGACCCTTTTGAGGGTCACATATCAGATATCCTGATTATTTTGATTCACATACATATAAAACAAAATTATAGTTATGAAGTTGCAATGAAATAATTTTATGGTTGGGGTCATCACAACATGAGAGACTATATTAAAGGGTTGCAGTATTAAGGAGGTTGATAACCACTGGATAAGCAGATGATGTTACTCTTAGCCAAAAGTCAAAAAGTGCTCATGAGAAGATGACAGGAATCCAGCATGATTTCCCAGTCAAGAAAAAAACTAAAGACTTTACCTGGGGAAGCTGTGTACTGGGAGGAAGCGAACGAAGTTGGTTAGGGAAGTAAGGCTAGGTATCATAGGAGTCTTGGAGAAGGCAGTTAATTTACAAGCTGGCCCAAACAATTTAAATTGACGTAAGTTAATCTGTTCTCCTGTATCATTAATGCTACATTCTCATGAAAGCAAGTCTCAGATGAAAATGAGGTGCCTAGCTGGACGGTTCCTATATAAATGTTTGTTACGACAAAAGACAGAGAATCCACATGGGTCTGTAAAGTGGACAAAGTTTAGTTCTGTGTGATTTCATGTTCTGGAGAGGTAGGCTCTGAGTTTATGGTCACTTTGTATAAGCAGAAAATTTTGTGCCAGTGTTTAGACTTGAGATACAGAAGGGCACAACCTTATTCTGAAGAGGAGAACAGCAGGTCTCTGAGGACTCCAGTGCTTGTGTAATGGTGAGGGTTCCTAACACTTATATGCCAATGTACAGGGAGTTCTTGAGTACTTTTACTTTTAATAGAAATTAGAAACTGTTCCTAACGTTCTCCATTGACGCTTATAGGCCTCCATTTCAAACAGTGGGCACACGTCCCCGCTACTGAGTGCACAGATCAGAATGAGCCAGGTTGGATATGCAAGTAACAGGTGCATTTATCTTGTGGCATGCTGGCTATTATCTGGGACCTGACTTGACCACTGCTGGGCTCTGCATTTTGCTAATTTTTAGAAAAATTTCTTTCATGTATTTGTGTGTGTGCTGTGTATGTACATGTGCATATGTATGTGTCTATGCATGCTTACATGTCTGTGGCTGCACATGTGGGATACATTTGTAGAGGCCCAAGTTTCATGCCATGAATCTCCCTGGTTGATCTTCTTATTCTTTTGCTGAAAGGTCCTTTACTCAGCCTCAGAGCTCACTTAATGGCTGATATCACTATCCTGATTTCTTTAGGAACTTCCTGCTCCTGCCTTCTGAAGTTGGAATTAGAGGTGAGCCCATGCCTGCCCAGCATTTCACGTGTGTTTTGGGATCTGACCTCTGGTCCTCTTGCTTGTGAGCAAATGCTTAGACAGCTGAGCCATCTCCTCAGCCCTCCAGTTTTTTTCATTAGGGCAACTGTCCCTTCTAAAATTGTAACTTAAATAAACTGGCACACATACAATATCCTACTGTCTATGATAAAATATTTTTAAGAGCATTCCAGACAGTGTAATAAAAGGTTGTTGGGCTGGGGCTGACCTGTTGATAAAGTGCCCAGAAGGGCAGGCTGCATATATTAAATTTGCAAGACAACAGAACTGTAATAATGTGTAGGCAAAAAAAAGTCTCAGAGTCTTGTTTCTGCAGGCTTTTTGAGACTGTCTGCTGCCTAGCAAAGCCACAGTGATTTTGTTGGGCCATAGCCACTGCCTCATGGCAGGGGGTATTGACTTTCATAGACAATGGCAGTGCCTTCATCTGTGCATTTCCTCTAGAAAGAAGTTATTTTTTTTTTTTTTACAACTGTGCATCATATTTATAATAGCTTATTGATCACAGCCAGTTCCACTTTCAAAGCTGGAGGAAGCCAGGTGTCTATTCTTCATGAACTGGCATTGCAGCAGAGGTTTTGCATTCGGCCTTTTTTTCTGAGACCTTGTATTGGGTAGTTTTATGTCAACTTGTCACAAGCTAGAGTCATTTGGAAAGAGAGAAACTCAGTATAGAAAATGCCCCCAACAGATTGGCCTATGGACATTTGCCTTATTATATATATTGATGTGAGAGAGCCCATCCCATTGTGGGTGGTGCTACCCATGGAAAGGTAGACCGAAAGTGGTATAAGAAAGCAAGTTGAGCAAGCCATAGGAGTCAACCAGTAAGCAGCATTCTTCTATGGCCTCTGCATCAGACCTTGCCTCCCTGTTTGAATTCCTGCCCTGACTATTTTCACTGATGGACTGTGATGTAGAAGTCTAAACTGATGTAAATTTTTTTTCCTTCACAAGTTGTTTTTGGTCTTGGTGTTTTACCACAGCAACACAAATCCTAACAAAATTTATACCAGGAGTGGGGTACAACAGACATGACCATATTATTTTGGAAATGATTGGAGAATGACATCAGAACTTTAAGCTGAAAAAGTCATTGAGCATTCAGAGCTTGGTGAACCAGCCTGGGAACTAAGATGATAAATCTTAAAGTAGTGCAGATGATGGAGACCCAGGTTATAAAATTTCATGGGGAAGTTTGAGAGTTCCTCAAAAACTCTATTGGGGTTGTTGATATTTTGAATTAAGAATATGTGGTTCTTGTCATCTGGGACTGAAGAACTGGCTGTGATTAAGAAGAGGCCAGCACCACTGAAGTGAACCTTTGCGTTAATGAAACAGTGGTTTCTGGTTAGCTGGAGCTGAGAAACCCATGGTGATTAGGAAGACAGTAGTTTCATTTAGGGCTGTAATTCTGGGGGTATTTCCTCAGGATTAGCACACAGAGCCTGTGGTTGAGAGGGTGGGAAATCTGTATCTCATGTGGGCAGCCGAACTTGGTTGTGTAACAGTGGGTCGGGGGCATTGCCTTGGAAGACATGGAAGGGAACACAGAGAATGGCCGGTTTGGCATTATGAAAGACCAAGAGAGGACACTGATGATGGTGTAACCTCAGAGGAATTGGAAGGCCCAGGATTAAGAAGGCAATGGAGAAGGCTGAAGGTTGGCACCATGTATCAGGGTTAGTATCTCTGAAGGAATGCCAAGAGAGGCTGTTGGCAAAACCATATCCCTGGTGCAGTGGAGACCCAAACATTTTGGAGATGTCAGCACTATGGTATAACCACCAAGGACAGCAGCAGCTATGAAGCGAGAGGGTTCGAGCCCATGAGATAAGCTGCTTATGCTGTGGATGGTAGACCCAGTGAAACAGAGCTGACCAGGCTCCCTGGAAACTAGAAGGCCATGAATCTTAGAAGTCTGACACAATGCCAGCCATGGCTTTTCATCAAGAGACATGCTGGTCATTGCCTCATTTCTAAGTCTTAGAGATATGTGTGTGCCACCTTTTGGCATTTGGCTTTTAATTTTAGAAATGTATTGAACCTCTTTTATCTATCTATCTATCCATCTATCTATCTATCTATCTATCTATCTATCTATCTATCTATCTATCTATCTATCTATCTATCTATCCATCCATCCATCCATCCATCCATCCATCCATCCATCCATCCATCCATCCATCCATCTATCTATCTATCTATCTATCTATCTATCTATCTATCTATCTATC
>NW_026594428.1:19120116-19248854 GCF_907164565.1 Psammomys obesus
CTATCTATCTATCTATCTATCTATCTATCTATCTATCTATCTATCTAAATACTTTACACCCTGATTGCAGCCCTCTCCCTCTTCTTCTCCCAGTCCTACTCTCCCACTCCTCTCCCCCATTCCACCCTCTCTGGAGAAGGGGAGGCCCCTAAAGGGTACCAACCCATCCTGGCACCTCAGGTCACAGCATGACTAAGTGCATCCTCTCTCACTGAGGCCAGACAAGGCAGAACAGCTAGGGAAAAGGGATCCAAAGGCAGGCTACAGAGTTAGAGACAGCCTCTACTCCCATTGTTAGTGAACCCACATGATGACCAAGCTGCACATCTGCTACAAATGTGTAGCGGGTCTTGGTCCAACCCATGCATGTTCTTTGGTTGGTGGTTTAGTCTCTGTGAGCTCCATGGGTCCCAGCTAGTTGACTCTGTAGGTCTTATTGTAGTGTCCTTGACCCCTCTGGCTTCCTCAATCTTTTCTCCCACTATTCCACACAACTCTCTGAGCTTGGCCTATTGTTTGGTTGTGGGTGTCTTCATCTATTCTCATTAGCTTCTGGATTAAGCCTCTCATAAGACAATTATGCTAGGCTCCTATCTGCAAGCATAATTGAGTATAATAATAGTGTCAGGGTCTGACTTTCTCCCATAGAGTGGGTCTTAAGTTGGGCCAGTCATTGACTTGGCATTTTCTCAACCTCTGCTCCATCTTTATCCCTACACTTCTTGTAGGTGGGACAAATTTGGGGTCAAAGGTTTTATGTCAGTTGTATTGAACTTTCTTAGGAAGCTTGAAAATAATCTCATAGAACTCACTGGGAATTTGCATATTGTCTAGAGAGGTACTAATAGAACAATATAGATATTGGTGGTTTCTACGGGCTGGGTTCAGTTGGTGCCTGAAGACTGATGATGTAGTGTGAGGCATTTTTAATGTTCAATAATGGGGCTTTTGGATTGCCTTAGAATCTCCAGGCAACTAGACTGAAATTAAGTACATTGCATTATTTTGCCATGACTTCCAGAACGAATTATTACATGCTGCACATTGAAACAATGGGAATTTATTTTCTCAGTTCTGAAGGCCAAGTATTGGCAGGAGTGGCTTCTTCTAAGACCTCTCTCCTTAGTTTCTCTCTGTGTGGTCACATGATCTTTTCATTTGCCCCTTCCTGACATGTTCTGTTTATTGGTTCACACCTTTCCTGGTAAAGACACAGTCACTTGGAGTACAATGCATAGTAGAGTCCACTTTAATCTAATTAATTAAAATTACTTTACTTCTCTATTTTTTAAAAAAGGCTAACTTCAGAGACACAGGAGTCATGACCTCAGGCTAAGAAAGCTCACCTGCCCCACAGATAGCCACAATTTGCCATCCTTCAGCACTTCCCAGGCATTTCAAGGCCACGTCCAACAGTAGATGTCAGCAGTCTTTCTCATGTCCAGCTGACATCTGCCTTTTGAGCAGCTTTTAAAACATTCTGGAGACCTTCCAGAGTTTTATTTGGTGGCTATGTCTTGGGAATCTATGTTGATTACATGAAATCCAGCAGCACTTAGTCTAGATGACCAAATAAAAATATTCATTTGCTTACAAATCTTGTCCTCTTGTTTCAGAATGAAGTGTCTAGAGAGATGAAGAACCTTTATCCCATATTCACATATCTTTTGTGTGCACATATATGTTTATGTGGGGTATGAATTTGTCTGTGTCTGTCTGTGCATGTTTGTGCATGTTCATATGGAGCCAGAGGTCAACACTGAGAATCCTTCTTGGTTCTTTATCTTATATTTTGAGATAAGATTTCTTACTGAACCTGGAGATTAGAGAGCCTGACTGGCTAGTAAGCCACACCCCACCCCTTCTCTAAGGGGTCCTCCTGACTCTGCCTCCCTAGTGCTGGGATGTACTATCCTGTACCTGGCATTTTTATATGAGTTCTGGTGATCCATACCAGGTCTTCATGCTTGCATGCTGAGCACTGTACTCACTGAGGGTTCTCCTCAGCTCTACTTGTATATATTACTTTTAAAATGAAAGTTGTTAATTTAAAACTAAAGAGAATTTCTCAGGTAAGTAACTTGACTAGTCAATTGAAAATACTATAGTTGTGTGAACATTGGCCTCCAGAAACTTATTATTATTTTTAATGAACAACTGATGTGTGTTTTTAAAAAAATCACACATAATAATATACATATTTATTAGATACATTGTGAGAGAAAATCAGGGTGGTTGGGTCATTCCTTGCATCAAACGCATATAACTTCCTTGTGCTGGAGATATTAAAATTTTTTCTACTAGCTGTTTTAAAATATAGACTTGGTATTTGTCAATTGTATTTACGTTATTGAGCCACAGGCTAAAAGAAATGAGTCCTATTACCCCGTGTCACCTGTATCAACTGACCATCCTGTTTACTTGGTAACCATTGTTCTACTCTACTATGGTGTAAATCATTTGAAATGCTGCATATTGGTGAGAATACACACTCTTTGTCTTTACATGCCTGAGTTATTTAATGAAATGCCCTCTGATTCCATCATGTTGTAGCAAATTATAGAATTGTATTATTTTATGAAGGAATAATATTTGTTCTCTATACATGCATATAGATCTATATAACATTTTTGTTGTTCACTTGTTCACAGTCATCTTGGCCACTGTGAACTGTGTTACAGGAGGCACCATACCGCACTCGTCTCCAGCATACTGATTTCTTTCTCTTTGGATGTATATCTCTGTACTGGAACTGCTGGACTACATGTCTTTATGATCTGCTTTTTTTCCTCGGTTTTAGAGAAATGGCCATATTAACTTTCACACTGGCTGGACTGACTTACATCCCATCAATGGTGTAGGAAAGTTGTGCTTTTCTCTGATTTTTTTGATATTAGAAGTCATTCTAATTTGTGTGAGATACTATCTCATTGTGTTCCAACTCATGTTTCTCTGATCATTACTGATGGTTAGCAGTTTTCATGCACTCATGGGTTACTGAAATATCTTCTTTTTAGAAATATCTATTGAGCTAATTTTTTGTTTTTTTATTAACTTATTTGCACTTTAGTTGTTGGATGGTATAGATATTAGATAGTGTTGAGCAGTTGGTAAATGCATAGTTTTTACTGTTCTCTAGGTTTTCTATTAATATAATTATTTACTCTGCTGTGCAAAGTATTTTTTTAATTTCATATAATGCCAAAAATACACTTTTGTTTTTGTTATCTGTCACTATAGGGTTATATGACAATATTTTTACAATGACCAGTATATTTAATTATTCTCTCTGTATTTTCTTCTAGTAATTCCATTATCCATTAATCAGTTGAAAGGCATTTAGTTTCTGTTTTTCCCACTTATTAGCTATTGTGAGCAAGTATCTGTGGGTTAGAATGTTGAATCCTTCAGGGCCATGATAAGCAGTGGTATAAATGGGCCACACAGTAAATTTATATTTAGCTTATTAAAAGTTCTCCTTTCCTCACATCCTCTGTAGCATTTGCTGTAGGTTGTTTTGTTAATCTTAGCCATTAGAACTGGGAAAAGATGAAATCTCACAGATGCTTTATTGTCATTTTCCTAATTGCCCAAAATAATATTTTCTGTAATATTTCTTTTTTTTATTTTTACATATTTTTTCTTTATTAATTACACTTTATTCCCTTTGTATCCCCCCTGTGGTTCCCTTCCTCCTCCCATCCCAATCTTTCCCTTCCTCCACCCTCTGCATGCATGGCCCTCTCCAAATCCCCTGATAGGGGAGGTCTTCTTTTCTTCCTTCTGATCCTAGTCAATTAGGTCTCATCAGGAGTGGCTGCATTGTCTTCTTCTGTGGCCTGGTAATGCTGCTTCCCCCTCAGGGGGAGGTAATTAAAGAGCAGGCCAAACAGTTCATGTCAGAGACAGTTCCTGTTCCTATTACAATGGAACCCACTTGGATACTGAACTGCCATGGGCTACATCTGTGCAGGGGTCTTAGGTTATCTCCATGCATAGTCCTTGGTTGGAGTATCAGTCTCAGGAAAGACCCCGGTGCTCAGATTTTTTGGTTCTGCTGTTCTCCTAATGGAGTTCCTGTCCTCTCCAGATCTTAGTGTTTCCTACTTCTTTCCTAAGATTCCCTGCACTCTGCCCAAAGGTTGCCCATAAGTCTCATCATCTGCATTGATAGTCTACAGGGCAGAGCTTTTCAGAGGTCCTCTGTGTCAGGCTCTGGACTTGTTCCCTATTTTCTCCTTCTTCTGATGTCCAGCCTCTTTGCCTTTCTGGACAGGAATTGAGCATTTTAGCAAGAGTCCTCCCTCTTGATTAGTTTCTTTAGGTGTACAGATTTTAGTAGTTTTATCCTATATTATATGTCTATATGAGTGAGTATATACCGTGTGTGTCTTTCTGCTTCTGGGACAGCTCACTCAGGATGATCTTTTCCAGATTCCACCATTTACCTGCAAATTTCGTGATTTCCTTGTTTTTTATTACTGAGTAATATTCCATTGTGTAGATATACCACAATTTGTGCATCCATTCTTCAGTTGAGAGGCATCTGGGTTGTTTCCAGCTTCTGGCTATTACAAATAAAGCTGCTACAAACATGGTTGAGCAAATGTCCTTATTGTGTCCTTGAGCCTCTTTTGGATATATGCCTAGGAGTGGTGTAGCTGGATCTTGAGGAAGCACTATTCCAACTTGTCTGAGAAAGCGCCAGATTGCTTTCCAGAGTGGTTGTACAAGTTTACATTCCCACCAGGAGTGGAGGAGGGTTCCCCTTTCTCCACAACCTCTCCAGCATGTGCTGTCTCTTGAGTTTTTGGTCTTAGCCATTCTGATGGGTGTAAGGTGAAATCTTAGGGTCATTTTGATTTGCATTTCCCTGATGGCTAATGAGGTTGAGCATTTCTTTAAGTGTTTCTCTGCCATTTGATATTCCTCTGCAGAGAATT
The DNA here is from genome assembly GCF_907164565.1 of Psammomys obesus. NCBI lineage: Eukaryota > Metazoa > Chordata > Mammalia > Rodentia > Muridae > Psammomys > Psammomys obesus. The sequence goes on from NW_026594428.1 coordinate 19,125,060, forward strand.
CTCTGTTTAGCTCTGTATCCCATTTTTTAATTGGATTACTTGATTTTTTTGCTGTTTAACTTCTTTAGTTCTTTATATATACTGGATATTAGCCCTTTGTCAAATATAGGGTTGGTGGAGATCCTTTCCCAATCTGTAGGCTGTTGTTTTGTTCTGAGGACAGTGTCCTTTGCTTTACAGAAACTTTTTAGTTTCATGAGGTCTCATTTATTGATGAGAGCCTGTGTTGTTGGTGTTCTGTTCAGGAAGTTGTCTCCTGTGCCAATGAGTTCAAGGGTATTCCCCACTTTTTCTTCTAAGTGGTTTAGTGTGTCTGGTTTTATGTTGAGGTCTTTGATCCACTTGGACTTTAGTTTTGTGCAGGGTGATAAGTATGGATCTATTTGCATTTTTCTACTTGTAGACTTCCAGTTAGACCAGCACCATTTGTTGAAGATGCTGTCTTTTTTCCACTGTATGGATTTGGCATCTTTGTCAAAAATCAGGTATTCATAAGTGTGTGGATTTATGTCAGAGTCTTCTATTCGATTCCATTGATCCACCAGTCTGTTTCTATGCCAGTACCATGCAGTTTTTAGTATTGTTGCTCTATAGTACAGCTTGAGATCAGGGATGGAGATACCTCCTGAAGATTTTTTACTGTAGAGAATTGTTTTAGCAATTCTGGGTTTCTTGTTGTTCCATATGAAGGTGAGAATTTTACTTTCAATGTCTGTAAAGAATTGTGTTGGTAATTTGATGCATTGAATCTGTAGATTGCTTTTGGTAAGATGGCCATTTTTACTATGTTAATCCTGCCAAGCCATGAGCATGGGAGATCTTTCCATCTTCTCATATCTTCTTCTAATTCTTTCTTCAGAGACTTGAAATTTTTTTCATACAAGACATTGACTTGCTTGGTTAGGGTTACTCCAAGGTACTTTATGTCATTTGTGCGTATTGTGAAGGGTGTTGTTTCCCTAATTTCTCTCTCAGCCCTTTTGTCTTTTGTGTACGGGAGGGCAACTGATTTTTTTTTTTTTTGAGTTAATTTTGTATCCAGCCACTTTGCTGAAGGTGTTTATCAGCTGTAGGAGTTCCCTGGTAGAATTTTTGGGGTCACTCACATATACTATCATATCATATGTAAAAAGTGATAATTTGACTTCTTCCTTTCCAATTTGTATCCCCTTGATCTCCTTCAACTGTCTTATTGCTCTAGCAAGGACTTCCAGAACTATGTTGAAGAGATATGGAGAGAGTGGGCAGCCTTGTCTTGTCCGTGATTTCAGTGGGATTGCTTTAAATTTCTGTAGGTTGTTATAGGTTGTTTTGTTGATCTTAGCCATTAGAACTGGGAAAAGATGCAATCTCACAGATGCTTCATTGTCATTTTCCTAATTGCCAAAAATAATATTTTCTGTGATATTTCTTAGCCACCTCCATTTCTTTTTTTGGAAACTCTCTGTGTACGTTTATAACCACTTTTAGAATATTTCTCTCTCTTTTTGAGTTCCTTATCCATTCTGGATATTAGTCCTCTGTCTGATGTACAGCTGGGTACTTCCATTTTGCTGGCTTACTCTTTACCCAGCTGACTGTCTCCTTGGCTGTGCAGAAAGAAGCTTTTTATTTTTATGAGGTTTCACTTATCAATTGTTGATCTAAATTCTTGGGCAAATGAATCTTATTCAGGATGGCCGTCTTACATGTCTATCATGCAGGGTACTGCTTATATTTTCTTCTAGTAATTTCAGGTTTTACATTGAAGTTTTTACAGGGTTTCCATTGAGCTCTTCCGATTCATTTATAGTTAATTTTGTGCAGGGTATTTTTGTGCAAAAATAGATATGAATCTAATTTTATTCTTCTATGACTGGACATCCAAATTTTTTAGTATCATTTGTTAACTGTGATGTATTTTCTTTACTATATATTTTGGGCATTTTTGTCAAATATTAGGCAATTGAAGTTACATATACTCATGTTTGAGTCTTTGATTTTGTTCCTTTCATCTAAATGCCTGTTTTAAAGCCAAGTCTATGTTGTTTTTATTACTATGTCTTTCTTATATATCTTAAGATCCAGAATGGTAATCCTTCTAGCATTGTTCTTTTTGTTCAGTGTTGTTTTGACTATCTGGGATCTTTTGGGGTTCCTTATGAATTTCAGTATATATTGGTCTAGGTGGCAGGCATATATGACTGCAATGAAATGACTCTCTCTCTCTCTCTCTCTCTCTCTCTCTCTCTGTGTGTGTGTGTGTGTGTGTGTGTGTGTGTGTGTGTATGTGTGTGTGTGTGTGTGTGTGTGTGTGTGTGTGTGTGTGTGTGTGTTGAGGATTCTGTCTAGCTGGCAGTTAATCTGGGCTTAGGTATGTGAAGGTACCTATCCAGTGGTGTGTTATACTTCCCAATGAGGTAGAGCTGATCCTTGACCTGTTGTTGGCTTAGATGTAGAATCACATGGATGAGTTTGCTGTCAGTTATACGTTGGCCTCTGCTCTGTCCAATCTGTTTCCATACAGTTACTTCCATGTATTTGGAAGATGAGGCATCATTCTTTCTGCTGTGTCTATGTTTTAAACACCTAGAATCACTGTGCTTTAGTTACATGAGTGAGCATGGTGAAATAAAGATATAGGCTCAAGAATGAAGAAACACTTTGGCTACTAGCTCTCAAGGATGGCCATATTCCAGTGAGAATTTTGGGTTAAGATGTCACTGAGTCATGCTAGTTTGGGCCATTATAAAAGAAAGTGTACAATAAAAGTGTATAATGTAGGCTTTTACTCTGTAGCCTGTCATCCACGTGAACACAGGACAGTTCTTCACATTTTGGGGCATGTGAAGGATAGGAAAATCTACATGTCATTATCTGCATGGCAATAAGATTGTGCTGGGCTGATTTTATAAGCAAAAGTCTCTACAACTAGAATATAATTACTATTGTAGTCTTTTTATTTATGAGGAGAATAGAAGGAAATAATAACATTCAACTATATGCGGCCATCTTGCTAATGTTGGTAGGACATTGTAAGAGCCTGAACTTGAACCTCTAAGAAGTTACTGTATTGCAGCCAACAGTCATGTAGGCCATGGGGTTTGAAGATAAGGACCTGATTTGGGTTTGATGTGATCAGAAAAGGCTGAGTGAGTCAGACAGCGCACAGGGGATCTATGAATTGGTGGACAAAGGCAGACATAAAATGGAAAGCTAGGATGACCAAAGCATCATCCAGATACTAAGCAAGATGGCTGTACATAAAAATACTTTCTCAGTCTAGGGTCAGTGGTTCTTAACTCTGGTTGTGTGTAAGGGCTATCTGAGAATTCATTCCAGAAGGCAGGTGCATTGCTCTGGATAGAATTGTGGATATTGGTGATTTCTGAAACCTGCACAAGTGGTTCCTTTGTGGATCATATGGTCTTTGCCAGAGCATGACTAGTAGTCATGTGTATCTCCTTTGCTCCTAGAATCTATGATAATATTGTTCATTATCAACAAAGAGTTGAGGAATCAACAATGTACCCTGGTCTTCTTGAGTAGGATTTTTTTTTTCATGGTAAGTCTTGTATTTTCTTGCTTTCACCAGTACAGTCAGTTAAGAGAAGTTAAAATGGAATCAGCAAATAAAATTATTTTCTCCAGACAATTCTAAACATGGAGCAGTAGTGGGGTGTCAAGCATGGAAAATCTGGGAAAATATGTGCACTAAACATGGTCTAGTTTGCAGGGTCTCAGGCTTGGTTATAGTTTGGTAAATCTAAGGAACTTGAAATAGCTCAGTGAAAACACACATATTCAAAACTATATACTTAATATTGTCCTCCTGATCAATAACAAATGATCACAGACTGAGTCATTTATAAAGAACAGAATTCTCTTTTCTTATACTTCTGGATTCTGGAAAGTGTAAGGTCAAGGAACTGGCTTTTTGCAATGTCTTCACAGGATTTCATGGAAATGGACAAGCAGAGTGAATACTAGCCTCATGAGTAAAGAGCAAAATGGAAGAAAGACTTCTCTGTGCCCTTTTTAAGAGTGACATTGATCCATTCATTAGGGCAGAGCCTTGGGGACTAAATATCTCCCATTCAGACCCATCTCCCAGTGATAGTAGATATGGGATTCTGTTTTGATATGAGTTTTTGTCGTGGCAAAATATTCGTATCATTATGTTTCATTGTTCTGACCTGTGTTTGTGTGTGTTCATAGGTGTTGATATATTATATTGTGTGTGAATGGTTGTACATGTTTTCACTTCCGTGCATGTGCTCAGCTGAGCATGGTGACATGCTTGTTATAACATGGGAGGCATACACAGGAAGAACCCTAGGGCTTACCAGCTAGCCAGACTAGCCAGGTCAGTGATTTCCGGGCCACTGAGAGACCTTGCTTCAAAATTTCAAGGTGGATGGTATTTGAGGCATGACATCTGACATTGTGCTCTGGCTTCCACATGCACGGAAGTGCATATACTTCTGAATATGTGTACATGAATATGTAAACATGCATGCATTTCTGATTAGATGTGTCTTCCCTGGGTCACAAGGACCTCTGCACTTCCCCAAATTAGGCTTTGATTGTCCTTGAAGGAAGCATTAGGTTGTTGCCTCGAAGAGAGGAATCCATGTGTAAGAGCAGGCTTCTAAGTAAATGTCTAATGAACTTTGGCTGCAGTTCAGCTTCTATACTCAACCTGTGCCTTGGTGTCTCTGTTAATCCCGGCTTATGGTTGAATAGGGCATAGCAACTCACAAAATGATGACCAATAAATCTCACCAGGTTAGCCACTTAGATACTGAATCGTAAAAGAAGACAAGTATGGAAAGCAAGGCTGACTGAAAATGATTCCTCTCTACTGGGCTCTCTCATGTTTCAAACAGTGCTCTTTGTGGAGTTGTGCTCTGGCTGAGTTTAAACACATCCCTCTTCTTTGTCACCAGAACAGATTTTAAAATGATACTTCTGAGGATACTGTGCCATATTCTTTACTATTGTGGGACAGCAACATGAGCACTCTAATAGGATGTGTAATGGAGTCTGAAAGGCAAGGAGGAGGATGTAATATTGAGGAGTAGAAAGATGATACTGGATTAAAAAGCAGACCAGAGAAGGGCTCTTCTGGAGTTACTGGACTTTTAGATGTTAAGTGGCTCATGGCATCCTTAAAGGGTCTGGTATTGGACAATCCTTGGAGTTAAATCTTTGAATCAGGTAGGCACCATGATAAACATTTGAATTGGAGATTATAAAATGTGTAGAGCTTTGTATACTTAAACTCTGAATGCAGGCAGGCCACTCCCTCCCTTCCTTCCTTCTTTCCTTCCTTCTTCCTTCCTTCCTTTCTCTCTTCCTTTCTCTCTTTCTTTCTTTCTTTCTTTCTTTCTTTCTTTCTTTCTTTCTTTCTTTCTTTCTTTCTTTCTTTCTTTCTTTCTTTGTAGGATATGGAGTGTCTTTGTCCCTTGTATTCTCTAGCTCCTCTGAAGGTATGTCCAACTCAGTATGGTCCTGAAACTTTTGGGTTTCTGAGTCTGGGTTCCCATTTCCATCTTTCTTTACGCTATCCATACCCAAACTTCATTATGCTTTACACTCAGTTACCCAGCAAACTCAAACCTTTGATTTTGACCTCTCTCAATCTCATGTGGGCTACTTGACACTGACACTTGGATTTCTTAACAACTTTCCTGTTGTTTGTAAGTTGACTCCTCTTCCCATAAGCCTTATTCTCCCCTTACCCAGCACTGACATAAATATACTCAGCCATCGTTTGTATTTCTAATAGAGATTTTTTTTTATAGTTTTTATTGGATTTTGTCCTAGTTAGCTTTGACTGTCAAGTTTACATAGCCTAAGGTCACCTTAGAAGGAAGGGATTGCATAGAACAGATCGCCCTATGGACATTCTGCATGGGATTGCCTTGATTATTAATTAGCATAGGAGGTCCCAGCTAGCAAGAGGTGTGATACTAGTGAGAGCACTTCTCAATAGTTTTGCTTTAAGTCTCTGCTTCAGTTCCTGATTTGTTTTCTCTAAATGATGGACTGGAGCCTAGAAAGAGAATCCAAATGGTCTTCTTTCATCTGTTGTTTTGGTCCTTCATCAGCCTGTGTTAATCTCTCTCCAAATTTGATGATACCATGTCTACTCCTGCTTTGTCCATCAGAGGGGCCTTCATCTCTCACAGTACTTTCTTAATCTCCTAGACCTCCCTTGCACAAGTTTACTTAGGAAAATCTGCAGCACACCACAAAGTCAGAATTTATATTTGATGATGTAAAAATGTAAAAATGTAAATTTACTTTTGCAGTCCCTACATTCTAATGAAAACCTCTATTGAGCAAAAAAACCTCAATGTGATGCACTGGCTGGAACTGTAAGCTTCGTAACTCAAGATGGAATCATTGTTTTCCCAATGCAGTGCTCAATCCAGAGTTTGATTCTGTTGGTCAAAGTTGAGCTTCCTGGAATCTTCCTCATGAATGTGTGGGTGCAGGCCAGTGAGATGTGGATGCTGGGTTTGGAGATTTCCTTGCCATTTGTAATCCAGTAAAACTTCAGTTGTATTTCAGTTTTTAAATTTATTTTTATTAATTACGGTTTAATCACTTTGTATCCCCCCTGTAGCTCCTTCCCCTCCTCTCCTCCTCCCCTCCCAATCTCACCCTCCCTCCCTCTTCCCCACATGTGCCTTTCCCTCTGTCTGCTGATAAGGGAGGTCCTCCTTCCCTTCCCTCTGATCCTAGTCTATCAGGACTCATCAGGAGTGGCTGCACTGTCTTCTTCTGTGGCCTGGTAAGGCTGCTCCCCCCCTCAGGGGGAGGTGATCAAAGAGAAGGCCAATCAGTTCCTGTCAGAGACAGTCCCTGTTCCCATTACTATGGAAACCACTTAGACACTGAAATACCATGGGCTACCTCTGTGCAGAGGTTCCAGGCCATCTCCATGAGTGGTCCTTGGCTGGAGTATCAGTCTCAGAAAAGACCCCTGTGCCCAAACTATTGGATCTGTTGCTCACCTTGTGGAGCTCCTGTCCTCTCCAGGTCTTAATATCTCTCCCTTCTTTCATGAGATTCCCTACACTCTTCCCAAAGTTTGGCTATGAGTGTCAGCATCTGCCTCGATACCCTGCAGGGTAGAGCCTTTCAGAGGCCCTCTGTGGTAGCTCCTGTCCTGGTCCCTGTTTCCTCTCTCGTTTGATGTCCATCCTCTTTGCCTTTCTGAATGGGGATTGGGCATCTTAGCCAGAGTCCTCCTTGATTAGCTTCCTTAGGTGTAGAGATTTCAGTATGTTTATTCTGTATTATATGTCTAATGCCCCTCAGTTGAGGACTGGATACAGACATTGTGGTTCATCTACACAATGGAATATTACTCAGAAAAAAAAAAAAAAAAACAAAAACAAGGAAATCATGAAATTTGCAGGTAAATGGTCAGAACTGGAAAAGATCATCCTGAGTGAGGTATCCCAGAAGCAGAAAGACACACAGGGTATATACTGAGGTGTTTCTTTTTTTAGATTATAATTTAATTACAACATCTCCATTTCTCCCCCTCCAAACCCTCCCATATATCCCTTTCTGCTCACTGTCAAATTCATGGCTTCTCATCTTCACTAGTTGTTATTGCATGCATATATATATATATATATATATATATATATATATATATACATATATGTGTGTGTGTATATATATATATATATATATACACATATATATATGTGTGTGTATATATGTGTGTGTGTATATATATATATATACACACACACACACACACATATGTATGTATACATACACACACATATCCCACTCAGTTCCTGTAATATTGCTTGTACGCATGTTTTCAGGGCTGACCATTTAGCACTGAACAACCAATTGATGTGCTCTTTCTTGGGTGACCACTTCTCCAACTCCCAGCTTTCCTCACCTAAGTTATTTGTGTAGCATGGGCTTTCCCCATCAACTTTGGCATGTCCACTGGTGTCATCCTTGTTAGCTCATGTCATGTTGGTGAGACTTTATGAATGTAGCTTCTGCTATTAATAGAAGACATAACTCACAGAAAATTCTGTGATCCTCTGGCTTTTGTAATCTTCCCATTTTTCTTTATAGAATGCTCTCTAAACTTAGATGCAAGAGTATTTTGTAGATATTTTCATTGGGACTGAGCTCCACAACTCTGCCTTTTGACTGGTTTTCTGGTCTCCATCTGTTACAGAGCACTTTTCTTGTTGAGGGGTAAAGGTTACCCTTATCCCTGGACATAAGGACACATTTCATAGATTGTTGTTGTGGGTCATACTGGTTTAGTAAATTGGTGGGTATAGATGACAATGACTTAAGGTTTTCATTTGTGTGGATGGGCATCTGCCTTCAAAAGCAACTAGGAAATATGCCTATCCTGTTTTTTTTTTCTCAAAATTCAAATTTCTCTATTACCTGACTGTTTTTGTCTTTATTGTTGCTTTCAGTGAGTTGCTTACAGTACCAAGTTTATAGGTCTTCATATTTAAGGATGATTTTAAAAAATGTTTTCACATGTAGTCTGGGGAAGGTTTGTCCCTAGGAGCTACATCATAGCATTAAGTTTCCAAGTTGACCTCCAAGTCTACAGGTGTCACTTTCTCATCATTACTTAAACTCCATTTCCAGCTAGTGAAAAGCTCCACCTTCAATCTGCATGCTTCGGGCATAAGCATCTCAATGCATGCTTTATGGGTTGATTAATTTTTAAAATAGTTTGGCAGCCTGTGGAAAGTTCAGGATAATAGAAGTCTTTTCCAATTTCATGGAAGTTTTAGAATTAACAGAGAACTTCAAGCCTTTGGGCTTTGGGGAAGTGACCTGACAGAGGAAATGTAGGTCAGATTGTATAATGTTTTGTGAGATTGCACTTTGGGATAGCAAAGGCTTTCTCTGTCCAACTCAAGAAAGAAGAGAAGGGATGGCTTCAGGGGCATCTCCAGTCAGGCAGTTCTTGTGGAAGTTTACCCAAGGTTGAGAGGTAGAGACAAACATAGACAAGGGTGTTCCTGTGCAAAGGCGAGGGCGGGGGGAGAAAGTACATTTGTGGATGCACTCTCTGCCTTGGATAGAAGAGAGTTTTGTAGATTATGGAGGTTACGGAGCAGTGGTTTGCTGTCAGGCCCATGATCTCTTTGGATCATCCAACTTTACCACATCTGTTTGTGGTTGACATAGGTCAGTAGGACCATCTTTCAGCCCCCATCAGTATAGCCTTGCCAAAAATCAAAGCTATCTACTCCTTTCCTGGAATTCTGCCAATCATCTTTTAAGATTCAGCTCAAAGTTCCATCCACTGTATTCTCTTCACAAACAAACTGACCTCTCTATTTTTATGGCTGTGCTGTACATGTTTATTTCTTCAATCTTTCTTGCTATATTTATTGAGTCTCCTGTGCTTCTTACTATATTTTTTCCTGATGGACTGTGATCTCCTTGGAGACAGTGTTCATTCATAGTGCTAGCATAGTGACAAGCACAGAGTATACCTCAAACAAATGGCTGCTGCTATAAGCAATGGATAGACGAGTGACAGGCAAGCGGGTATTGTCAAGACGGTATAGGATTCATGTTTGATATGCATGAGATGGCAGATGGAAAAATCCTCATGCGACCAAAGTTGGCCCGGTGTGTATTGGATCTATTACAGACAGACAAAGGGCTGTGGTCTAAAGGCTGTAGGAAGAAAGATTAATGTTCTGTGCAAAGTAAGGTGCCATTGCTGTTGTATGCAGTTACAGTCTCAAGTATCTGCCTACCCGTCATTGAATGATGCTGTCAAAGAATGTATCTAATAGCTGCCTAGGATCATTTGTTAAGGCTGTGATAAACATATTAGACGCTTAGAATAAAATCAACAGCTGAGTAAAGGTGACGGGAGAGACTCTTATGCTCTGCAGAGGGGCAGGAATTGGTCTGGTTACTTCAGAAACTTCTTGACAGTTTCCACACCAGGACGTGATACTCACATCCTGTATTTTAGTGATGTTGCCACCAATGGAGATGGTTCCATGTTGCACTAAAACAAAACAAAGCAAAAAAAAAAAAAAACCGCAAAACAAAACCAAAAAATATGTGATCCTAGCATGAAAGTCCCAAATGCCCATCAGTTGTAGAAAGAATAGTTTATCTTAGACTTCATGCAATGGAAATCAGCTGAGTCATGAAAACCAGTGAATTTCTGTAGGATACAATACAAGTAGAGTTTAGTATCAAATGGAAGAAGCCAGCCTCAAGAATTTGCCACTTTTTGACACTTAAAATGCTCAGGAAACCATTCTGAGGTGTTAGGAGGAGATGGTGGTGAGATCACCTTTGGAAAAAATAGAAGGGCTAGTAATTGGGAGGAGTCAGAGTGGGCTTTTGGGTGTGCAAATGCCTTTTTTGACATGGCTGACAGGGGCATGGCTCTTTCACACACTGGCTTTTATTGACATATACACATAGGACTGGTAGTGTTATCACGCATGTGCTAAATGGCAAGAAAGCACCTCTCACCGTAGTGATCACATTTTAAAAGTTTTGTAGAAAGGTAGATCTTTTTCTCAATTTTCTTTGACACCCTTTCTCAATGAGAAACCTACTCTTTGGTGGTGCTAGTAACTGTCTTGACATTTCTTCTAAATACAAAAATGAAGAGATGGGAACAGGGAATCCTAGAGGGAATGGGAAGGGATAATGGTGGATAGATATGATAAAAAATACATTGCATAAATATATGACATTTTCCAGGAACAAAAATTATTATTAAAATGAATACTTTGCTAATTTCTTTTGAGAAACTGAACTCATGACTTTTTTATTTTCATGAGTCTTTATCTCCTTACTTCTGAGGCTGATTCTCAAAAAAGTATTTTTATACCTGCTCCAAACTTTTCTTACTCAATGAAACTTGTTCAATTCATCTATTAAAGAATTTCAGCCCATTCTTGTTACCATGAACAGTGAATTTGCATTTTGTGGAGTATGTGAATAACACTACAAACAAGGTAGCAACTTCTTAGGCTTTAGAATGTGTCTTCTCCCAACTGCTATTTCTAGTTCAGTTTCTTAAGCACAGAAACCCAGTGCCACATGTCCCTGAAAACTATTTGATCAGAGTCAGAGCAGTATCCAAAAGCAAGGTCATGGTGTATTATAGCCAGAGCCTGCAGTCCATGACTTTAAAGAATTTCTATTTTCTTACAGTAGTAGTTACATAAAACAAGTGAAAGAAATTAATTTTCTCTTGGGTTAGCAAAGTCAGCAGTCCCTGAATTTCCAAGTGATCACAAATCTTGTAAATTTTTTTTAACCCAGATGGTTGTGCTTGTATTTAACTTTTGTTAAAAAGAAAGAAAAGAAACCTTAACTTCATAATTATTGTGAAAAAATAGCATAAATCATTGAACATAAATCATTCAACATTACAAAGGCAATAGTGGTCAGATCACTGGTATTTGAGTCCAGCACACAAATTAACTGGACAAACTGCCTCTTTAACTTGGATACTGCTTAGATTTAAGTCAGTGATATGTTCATCACATCACAAAGAAATGATCAGAGACAACCATTAGTTAAATCCTTGTCAATACCATTCATTGATGGGTTGGAAGAAACTTCATACTGTAACTATTTGCAGAACATGAGAACATAGTCTGTGGATGAACTGAGTTCCTCAGGTTATCTCCAGAAATAGTCACTGTGAATATTTAACTGCATGGTTTGATGCTTTGTATTTGACTGTTAATTATTTCACTCCCTGAGGTCTTCTTGCTGTCTTTTATGAGCAGACACTCACATACTCAAAATGCTATGTAACCTTGCCTCCAAAATTATTCCTGATTGGCTAAATAAAGTTGCCTATATACCTGGGTAGGGCAGAAATGAGGTAGATGGATCTAAGTTTTGTGGGTTTGGAGGACAGAAAGATCACGAGAAGGACTAAGGAAGTAGAGCCCACCATGGGTTAGCAAAGAAGAATCACATGGCTGGGAGGAACTTACTTTGAAGATCAGCACGGCTGGAGAGAAGCAGCCCAGATTTATATTTATATATGCAATTATTTATATTATTTTGGATGAGAAGCAGCCAAGATAGAAATTATTAGAGCAAATGACATGGGATGTGGAACTGGGAGATAGCAAGGTAGTTTAGGGGATTAACATCTGCCCAGCCCTAGGTGAAATAAGGCTTATTAAAATTGTATCAGGCACCTGTGTCTTTTATTGGTATGGTTGTGGGTTAGTAATAACTACCACAATAATTATAGGCCATTAATAGTAAACATTTATAGCCTTTTTATTTTCTACAACAGCTGAGATGTTATTTAGGAGGCAGAATGAATGCCAGTTTGGAAATGACATGTGTTTTGAGTATCAGGGGTTCCATTAGATAACAAAAGCAAAAGGACAGTGTGAGTGCCAGAGAATATAATAAAATAAATGATTCTTCTTGAGTATGACTGGCTCCTAGAAAAGGCTAGAGTTATTTTGAAGCTAATGTTTAAGGGAGGGCTCTCAACTGAAAGGAACATGTCGGTGATGGTGAGCGAAGAGCACTGTGACTGTCATCCAACAGTGTAGTAATAGGGGGAACCTTAGAGCAGACAATCTACTGTAGTTCCCATAGAACAATACAGTGGTGCTAAGTCAAAGTACTTTGTGCTTTATAATGGAACAGTTCAGCTCAACAGATGCCAGAAGCTTATATTTCATTTGCCTAAGCACACAGGAAGTTTGGCTCACATTCAGAGCTGGATCCTGGACCTGTAGGTGCAGTTGAATGTGTGAGTCCATGCAGGACCAGAATTATCATGGAACCATATAGCCAGGAGAAGTCACAAGGCCTGTTATCTAAGACACTGAAGTTTTGGTTCATATTATTACACAGCCATAGCTAACTAATGCTATTGATTTTGACTACAGGATTTGAAAATAATTCTATTACTTTTCATTATTACTAATGTTTCTAAGGTGTTCAAACTTTTCAACCACTGCTACAAAATTCTTACTATCTAGCCAATCAACCTCAAGTATGCTTTCAGTTTTCCCTCATTTAAATCTGACTTGGTCTTCAGTATCTATCTTTATTCTATCTGGTATGTGGTATATTTGAAGACAGGCTTGGTTTAGAACACTCACTTGTCTACAGCCCTGACTTGGTACTCTCTGCGCAGTCCCTTTCTTTGCTTCTGAACTCTGAGTACCTGACAGTACATCCATTTTTGAGTTTGAACCTCAGCATCTTCCCTTTGTTGCTCTTGGTATGAGTAGATCTGCTATTATGACCAGGTGGCAAGGTCTGCAGGTAGTTTTGGTAGTCACAGCTAGGGACCCCACTATATGGAGGTTGGGGATGCTTTTCCACATTCTCTAGTGGATAAGTCAACCTCAACTTCAAAGTATTTTATTTAATTATTTTTATTTTATTAATTACAGTTTATTCACTTTGTATACTCCCCTGTAGCTCCCTACCTTCTCCCCCCTCTCTCTCTTCCCCACCCGTGTCCCTCTCTCAGTCCACTGATAAGGAAGGTCCTCCTCCCCTTTCCTCTGATCCTAGTCTATCAGGTCTCATCAGGAGTGGCTGAATTGTCTTCTTCTGTGGCCTCTTAAGGCTGCTCCCCCCTCAGGGGGAGGTGATCAAAGAGCAGGCCAATCAGTTCATGTCAGAGGCAGTCCCTGTTCCCATTACTATGGAGGCCACTTGGACACTGAACTGCCATAGGCTACCTCTGCGCAGGGGTTCCAGGCCATCTCCATGAGTGGTCCTTGGCTGGACTATCAGTCTCAGAAAAGACCCTGCCTACAAAGTATTAATGCACGAAATATCAGTAGTGTTGTCACCTCTACTCTAGAGTAGTGACAGAGGTGATCAATCACAGATGTTAATCTCCATTTTTTTAGATTTTTAAATTATATTAAGCATGTCTTTTTTTATTAATTACAGTTTATTTACTTTTTATCCCAGCTGTATCCCCCTCCCTTCCTCATCTCCTCCATGGCCCTCTCTAAGTCCACTAATAGAGGAAGTCCTCCTCCCCTTCCATTTGACCCTCGTTTATTAGGTCTCGGGACTGGCTGCAATGTCCTCCTCTGTGGCCTAGCAAGGCTGTTCCTCCCTTGGGGTGTGTGTGGGGGGAAGTCAAAGAACCAGCCGCTAAGTTCATGGCAGAGACAATCCCTGTTCCCCTTACTAGAGTAACCAAACTTGGATGCTGAGCTGCCATGGGCTACGTCTGAGCAGGGGATCTAGGTTATCTCCATGCATGGTCCTTGTTTGGAGTATCTGTCTCAGAAAAGACCCCTGTTCCCAGATATATTTGGTCCTTGTAGAGCAACTGTCCTCTTCAGGTCTTACTAACCCCCCTTCTTTCATATGATTCCCTGTACTCTGCCCAAGGTTTGGTTATGAGTCTCAGCATCTGCTTTGATACACTGCTAGGTAGAGTTTTTCTGAGGCCTTCTATAGTAGGCTGCTGTCCTGTTTCTTATCTGTCCTGTTTCTTCCTTGGCACAGGAGACAACATTCTGAACAGAATACCAACAGCACAGGCTCTAAGATCAACAATCAGTAAATGGGACCTCATGAAACTGAAAAGCTTCTGTAAAGCAAAGGACACTGACATCAGAACAAAACAACAGCCTACAGATTGGGAAAGAATCTTCAGCAACCAATACTCTTAAACACAATGACAGCTTTCTCCAGCAGGTTCATGGAGCTCAAGTGTGTTTAACAAATTTTATGGCTTCTTCAGAGGATGGTGGCCTTGGCTGTATTGCTGATAAAATAGAAATCAAACCTGGTCAGGAACAGAATCAGTAGATAGATATATTCTCTATCAATTGCAAAACATTGGCTCCATGACTACAGCAAGCACAGCTTATGGCATTCAACGAAAGAACCTGCAGGTGTATATCTTGATCTCATGAATATAATGGCTCACATAGGTGGAGAAAGCTGTAAACATATCCGGAAGTTTGTGTTCTATGCCTCTGAAATACTCTACTCTCTATTCACTCAACAGATGTATACAGACCACAGCTTATCAAATGTATCAAATGAGCTTATTTAGAGTTACATAACTGAATGTGATGTCCACAAAAGATTTAGAAAGGGTGAAAAGGGTTCTGAATGCATAACCATCAAAAATTAATTCAATTTCAGATTTGTAGTGAGTCTGGTGTGTTTCTGGCAGTGCTCAGCTCTGTTGCATTATGTGGATTCACTGTAGCCTTACTTCTGAACACACAACACACACACTTTGCTCCTCACGAGCTATTACATCACACAACACAAATGCATGAAACCCATTGGTTCAGATTCAAGAATTAGTTATTTTCATTGCCCATACAGAGCTGGCTTAATAGGTGTTGGTTTTAAGGGTATTAAAAGCTTGACAGGAGCTCCACAAGAAGACAGCAGAGCTAACAAATCTGGGCCCAAGGGGGCCTGAGGAGACTGATGGACCAAGGAGAGGACCCAGGCCCCCTCTTCAGATGTAGCTGATAGGCAGGTCAGTCTACATGTGGGTTCCCTAGTAAGGGGAGCAGGCGCTGTCTCTGACATGAACTCTATTGACTGCTCCTCCATCACTTCCCCTCTGGAGGAGCAGCCTTGCCAGGCCACAGAGGAAGAAGATTCAGCCAGTCCTGATGAGACTTGATAGGCTGGAGTCAGTTGGTAGAGGAGGAGGGCTCCTCTTTTCTGAGGACTAGAGGAGGGTTATAGGGTGGAAAGAGGGAGGGAGGGTAGTACCGAGCTGAGAGGAGGGAGGAGGCTGTGATCGGGATGTAAAGTGAATAATTTTTTAAAATAAAATTTAAAAAATAAAAAAATAGGTGTTAGTTTAAAAAAACTCTTTTAATTACATTTCTTTTATATTTTTCTCCCTACTTCATCCTAATCCCTTACAACACCCCAACACCAGGTAGGAGAGAGAAAGGGTTAGTGGGAGAAGAGGAGCAGTTGGTTCTCTTAGCTGCTTCCTGCTGGTTAGGGTTGTCGGGTTCCTTGGTGCCAGTCCTCATTTCAAGAGATCTCCAACTTCCTGTCTCACAACAGCAACCAGGAAGAGCAAGGAAGAAGCAGGAGCAGCCTGTTCTTTCTGAGAACTCCTCACTCTCTGGGTTCTGGCATTTATTCTCTCTCCAGAGTCCTCAGATTTAAACTATCTGCAGCTGGCAAAGAGCTCCTCTCAGAGCCCACATGAAGCAAATAGTTTGCTGCTGTGGACCATCTGAATCAGTCCCACATCCCACACCTGGGACAAAACAAAACAAAACAAAACAAAACAAAACAAAACAAAACAAAACAAAACATGTTTATATCCACAACATGTCTACATTTACAGAAACATAATAGTTTAACTTATATAAATAAAGGCTTTAAATGTTTTCCTACCATCAATTTTCACATGTCAATATCAAGTTAGTACATATTTTCTTTATGCCCATAGATAAGTGTAGCTATAGCCATTACCAAAGAAGCTTTTTTTTGCAGTAGATAGAAACTATTAAAAAGCAACAATCAATCAAAATGTAGAGAACAACTGCCCATGGGGTACCCACCTCCACTCATATCTCCCAAACATAACACTCGTACCCAAGGTTCAAAGAATGTTGAGACAGTGGAACCAGAAGGATTTTAAGAGCCAGAGGACCAGAACACCTGCTGTGGGGCTGTGCCTTCTCACTATGACAGGGCATCTGCACTCATGAAGTGTTAGCAATATGGCCGCCTAAACAAGACCTGCATAATTCTAATACCTGTTGAAATGCCAGAACAGATGAGGGAAAATCAACATCTGCTGAGAGAATCTTCCCTAAAGATGAGTTTCCTTATTAGTTATCCAAATGAAATAGTCATCCCTAGGAACACACATTTACAGACAAAGCCTGATTGGACTCAGCAGGTTGTATTAATATATGTACATATATGCATACATAAACATATGTGTGTGTGTTTGTGCACACACACAACAATAGTGGTTAAAGGAAAGGAGGATGTTAATTTGGGTGGATAAGTTAGCAAGGAAAGGGGAAATGATGTAATCATATTTTAATTAAAAAATGTAAAACACAAAATGAATTTGGTTGTAATTAGAACAGACTTTTTTTTAACGGTTTCTGGAATGGCCCTAAACATACTTCTGTCATTTTGTACTCCATATTTGTGGGAGGCAGCAGCCTTAGCATAAACAACTATGATATCAAGATATCAATCAGCCTCGAAAAAGGTTAATGATGCACCATGCCCAGTATGAAATACTCAGCCAAGATGTAATTCTCTGTGAAAACACGAACAAGCACGTGCATCTCATTAGGGTGAAAATTTCCTTCCATCTTTCAAAGATTATAAAATTATGTGCATATTAGAGAACTGTTTTAAAATAAATCCCTTTATTACTTGTTCTCAGTAAGTGTTTCCATTTGATAGCTGCTTTATATAACTACATCTCAAGCTTGCATAAAATTTTGCTAGTGAAAAGGGGTCACCAATGCAAAGAAATTACGAGGCTTTGGTATAGGCCAGAAAAGCGGAATATCATGGAGTACAGAGTCTAAAGCAATTTTAGGGCTCAAGATTTAAGCTAGCAGCAGATATGGGTGCTACCACTGCCTTCTCACTGAATCAGAGGCTGGGCCTGAGGGACAGCTGGGTATAGATGAGCTGTCCCACAGGCAAACTGGTACCCACAAGAGAAGCTGCAGCTCTTGGCTGTCTGTTGCCTGTTCCATCCACTGCTGAGAGGGACAAACAGGTGCCCTTGCCACAGATGTCTGTGTGCTTCCTGCTTCAGAGAAACTGAAGTGAGGATTATTGATTCTCCCTTGGGCTCAGGTTGCTGTACAGTCCATCCTAGCACTGCTCCTGTCTGCTTAATGGTTTGATAGTTTTTATACTAATTTTTAATTTTAAAGATCTTATTAAAATATTATTTATTTATTTTGACTATTGATTTTTTTTTTGTGTGTCCCCTTAAATGTTGTTCACCTCACCCACCCAGATTTGCTCATGAAAATTAATGGAGAGAGATTGGGCTCAAACACTGTCCTGTAGGAACTGGGGGCTGGAGCGCTGCTGGTGGTGTATAGGAACTTGCAGCGCTGACATCATCACAGACCTCCAGAGTGAAGATGGTGCTTCTTCATGCTCACTCAAATGTGGAGCACAGTCCTTCTGTGGCCAGGAGTAACATAGTTCTACTCAGGACAGGGAACTCTGGGGAAGGTTTTTTTCAGCTTAGTTGAAACAATAGAAAGGCACTACAATGTTCCCACAACTATGCATGGTTTTATCTCTTTCAGTGGAAGGTCCTGTTGGAAGCCTCTTTTAGACTGTATCTTCAGGCTGCCCAGTTGGTTCCCTCATCCCTACAATTACATCATTACTATGTTCCCAACCCATTAGAGCTATGGACTTATGAGGAAGGAACCACAGAACCTGACTAAAAACAGCAGGAGGACATAGATGTCTTTTATTATTATTATTATTCACTTGACATCCTTGTTGTAGCCCCATTCCTCCTCCCCTCACAGTTCTGTCCTCCCTCCTCTCTTTCTCTTTTCCTCAGAAAAGGAATACTTTCTTTTTCATCCACCCCAGTTTCATCAGGACTGAGTATGTCCTCTTGCTCTGTGGCCTGGTAAGGCAGTCCTGACAGAGAAAAGTAAACAAAAAGCTGGCAAGTGAGTCCCCACTTCCCTTACTAGAGGACTCATATGAAGCCTGAGCTGCCCATCTGCTGCATCTTTGTAGGGGACCTAGGTCCAGTTCATGTATGGTCCTTGGCTGATGCTTCAGTCTCAGCAAGCCCCTCTGGGCCCTAGGTAGTTGGCTCTGTCGTTTTTCTTGTGGAGCTCCTGTTACCTCCAGGTCATTTTCTCTTTCCTTCCCCTTTTCCATAAGACTCCCTATGCATCACCCAATGCTTGGCTGTGAGTCTCAGCATCCATTTTGAGGTGCTGCTGGGTAGTGCCTCTCAGGCTCCTCTCTTCAAGTTGAGCAGAGTATTGTTCATAGGGTCAGGGATTGGCATTTTCCCATAGGTTGGGCCTTTGGTTGGGCCAGACATTGGTTGGGCATTCCCTCAGTCTCTGCTCTTTGTCCCTGCACATATTGTAGGTAGAGTAAATTATGGGTCTAAGTTTTTGTGGGTGAGTTGGTGTTCCCCACCCTTTACTAGGAGACAAGTCTAGTTAGTGGGTGTTCTCTTCAGTCTCTATGGCCTCTGCTACTAGGAGTCTCTGCTTGGGTACCCCTCATATCCTCCCAGGAGCCTACCATGACTTAGCTCTCCATCTTGTCACAGAGATACCCCAACCCCAGTTTCTCTTTTCTCTACAGGCCTTCTGTCTTTTCGCCCTCGCTCTCCCCAGGTGACATAGATGTCTTTTAAAGAGACCATATTGTCTAAGAGATCAGGTGGCCGCTGCTTGTAATCCAGGTTTCTTGATTCATGTCCAAATGCTCTCAGATTCTGTTACTTTTTAGTTTTGTCTCTGTGCTCATGTGTGTTAAATCTGTTAACCAGATTAGGTCTCCGGTATGCAAGTACATTATGATGTGCTGTGGTATCTCCTTCTAGAATCCTGCTGTGCTGTATCCCTGCCTGCTCCCAGGTAGGGATGCTAGTTGAGTGGAGAACTATTTTGAGATCTGTTGATGTTTCTGCAGCAAAATGTCCAGGACAATTCATGGACAACATTCTTCTTCCTATAGAATGCTGTGATGTGTTTCCTACAGAATGCTGTGATTCTGAAGGATCTGCTTATTCTTCAAATGCAATGCACTGAGAGCTCTTGAGTAACTTCTACTCTCCATGCATGGCAGTCAGCACAATTGTCCTTACTGACTTTTAGTGGCATCAGTTCTAGCCAATTATGCCTTCTCTGGCAGAGAGAAACAGCTGTTGCAAGCTAACACATGCCTTCTCTGCTGGTCTCCTCCCTCTTGAGTTTGATCAATTTCTCTAGGAGCAGGTAAGCAATAGTCAACCCTAGGACTCCTTTTTTTTTTCTAACCTACCATGGGATTTGATATTCTGTTGATGTCCTGTTGGGGTGAGGAAAGGAGGTGCCTTAAATGGGGAGCAGGGAGAGGGGTGAACAACTTCACACTTCTATCTCAGTGGGCAACCCCTGCTGAGCCCTCCCATAGAGTAAGTGGTTTCTTGGCAGACATTTGCAAATACTTCCAACTGTTTCCTTTGAGTCAGCCCTACCAGGATGAGTGCTGCTCAAAGCACGTGCAGCCTGCCAGGAGGACAGCTGTTAATTCTCTGAAAAGACATGGGCCAGAGACCCTGGAGCACCACAGACAACCATGCTGATGACAGCATTACTTCTTGGACTTGTTTCTAAATGTATTAATTGGAAGCCTGCACACTGGTATTGTAATACCTAAGGAGATTTTGTATTTAAAAACTTCAAACAATATAGGGGGAGAGATGTGTATTTTGCATACATATTGAATTTCATTCGCTGGGGCAATATTACAATTTATTGGTAAGACAGAAATACTACCAAAGTGTCTTCTGTTTTTGGGAAAAGACAAGGTAAAGAAAATGACAAATTAACAGTAGGAAATACAGTTTGGGAAGAAAAATATAATCATTTTTTTTTTTAAAAGACGTGCTTAAGTGTTCAGTGTGCTAGGATACTGTGGTTTAAGAAAGACAGACCATGGAAATATGCGGAAATGCCTGCGTTAAGTGTGCCTTCAGGAGTTTGATGTCCGAGGAACTGTGTTTGAATCAGAGGCATGTGCAAGCAGTGGCATTCCTGTCTGCGGGGCAGTGAAGAAAATGGGGAGAGAGGGAATTGAATAGGAGTCTCTAGGACTTCATATCCCTTGTGGCATGTGGCATCTGAGTTCTGCTGGTTGTCCTCCTTCTTTCCTTTACCTGCAGAAAGACTTTGGACTTGGACATGTGCCAGAGCTCACTGTGCCCTGTTCAAAGATGAGCAAAGTCCTTTGTTGATTTCTGGAGCTACTTTTCCTCCCCTGGCTTGAGTCACCTCGTGCTTCTGATGTCCCTTCTGCAGCTGTTGTCACTGTCTATCCTAGTCCCTCCTGGGATGTTGAATCCATAATTTTTGAAATTAAGAAGTCATTATAATGTTATGATCTGCATTTCAGCTTAGTTCCTTCCATCTGTTTTCCATAAAAGATTCTTCTGCAGAATATATTTGGCAAGGGTTTATTTAATAATAACATTAAAGCCCCACCTACCATCAAAAGCAACACTCACTAAGAACAGGAATGAGAAAATGACTATGCTGCTGGGTGTTGCAGGTTTTGTCTGTGGATACATGAAATGTTCCCCGTGGCTTATGTGAAATAGGGGTTGGTAGACAGATTTCTAAGATAATGGTGATGGACTCCAATGGCTACAGTTAAAGGGCGGGAGACAGGCAGACCTGGAATTGCCATCTTGGTTGCTACACTCTGCTCACCTCACTTGTCCTCTGCAGGCAGCCACCCATCAGTCATTCTCTCCGGACTTCACTGCACATTCAGCTCTCTCACCATCTGTGGTTTTGCATTTCTTCTTTCTTCCTAGAGGCCAGCTTCCTCTAGCAGTTGGCTGGCCTGCGTTCAAGGCCTTTGTTCTCTTGAAGCTCTCTAAGCATAAAAGAACCCTTGACTACCTGTGTTTGTTCTTTGGTGCCCATTGGGCTTTGGCTTTGCATCTGTGGCTCCAGATGCTGAGAGAGGATGTCATGTCACAGGGAGCTGGACATGGATGAAAGCCTCCCTCCATCCCCACACCTGGTTATGCTGATATCGTCTTTGAAAATTTGTGGTCATTTACTTCGGAGTGTCATCAGAAAAATGTGGAGGTTATCTTGCATACTGCATAGTAGAGCAGAGGTTCTGGTGAAGGCCTTTTCATCAAAGCCGCTATCTGTAGGACTTACCTGTCCTGGTCCATTGAATGCTAGTTATCAAAATGTCCTCCTTTCAGCCCTCCACAAACGAATTGGTGTTCACCTTTGGGGACTCTTACACCCACTTTTTTTCTTCTACCCCCTGTTCCCTTTTGAGCTAGTTTCACAACTGAGCTGTTGACTAGTGGTTGACAGTTCAGCATTTCAGCACATTGTTCAGTGCTACCTAAGAATGCATTACTTCCAACTTCCCACGAATTCCATGATATTTGGGGCAGGCTGCGAGATTTTGTGCTACATGATAGTTCCGGTCATCAGAGGAGGTTTGGTGACACAGCTTCTTATGATGCTGTGCTTTGTAATGTCTGCGGGCCGCTGTTCTTCTTGCAGCCTGCTGCTAGGTTTGTGTATGAAATATGCCCTGAAAGGCGCAAATGTGGAAGGCTTGATTGATGCTAAGCCAGTTGAGCCATTCACTGAGAAGGGGTTGCTTCCTGAGGGCTCTGACTTTGCTAATAGATTTAACACTGATGGAATTAATAGTTTGATAGCACTATTGAGAGCCAATGACATCCAGGAGGAGAGATGTGATTGGAAGAACAGAACACTGGAGCTGATCCCCCAGACAGCCTTATTTGATGTGACTGGCATTGAGTTGTACAAATACTTAAATTCAAATGCCTGTAGGTGAGAGAGACATATTCTTTCCAGTTCACCTTTTTCTCTTGGCTCCTGTATGCTTTCCTGTTGATGAGATATGCCTGGTTCTTATAGTCCTCTGAGTTTGCAGGCAAATGGAGGAGAAAATCTGTGGCCGTCCCCTAATTTTCAAGACTCCCCCTGCATGCTGTGTGCACTGGAGCACACAGTTGTTTTTTTCCTTATGTAGGCGTCACATAATGAAAGACAAGCCACAGTTTCCTCTGTGATGGTCCCCTAAGCATCGGGAAAGTATTTTGGAAGGATCATCATTGTAAGCTTTCAAGGAGACCTGGCACTGACTGCTAATGTTCTTTCATACCACCCTTTGGGAAAAGCTGAAATTAATAGGTTTGGCTTGAAGAACAAAAGTTGATGGGATCAAATAAAAGGTAAGATCAATATATGGCCTTTACAGGTCCTTCAGCTTACTTCTCTGAGAAGTAGGAAAATGAGTTGAGAGAGATGGGTTATTGTTCAGAACTAGCAGCCATCTGTAGCCAGATCCTTTGGCTCATGTCTTGGGCTTTCACCTCTGTATTAAGGTCTTCTGGTTTAGGGACTCAGATATAACACAAAGTCCACTAAAGCTGTGTACATGGATAAAAATAATTTTTGAAAGAAGAAGAAAAAAAAAAACTCTGTGGTAGAAATGTCCTGTAGTATGAAGCAGAGGTGAGCTCTTAATGGGACTTTGATATTCATGATATGGCCTTTGTGGTCTAACCTGGAGCAGGATGGCAAACACCAGAGCTTGGCAGAGGCTATTAATCATGGGGTATCAGCAAACAGTAGCCAATGTAATTATCTTTAGATTAATTCAAATTTATTTAAAGGAAATGGCAGCAATATTTTTCCTTATAAATACAGCATTGCCATGTAGGATTTTGAAAGCAAAGTAGAATAAAACCAGTGCTGTCAGCTAGCCTCATAACTCACGTGGCTTTAAAAATAATTTATTTTTATTGGCACATAAAGTCCTAAGTACCATTATGGCATTTTAAAACAAATTTTGTTCTAATTGATTCTCGTTTCTCCTCTTTCCCCTGTTCCCATTGTCTGTGCGCTGCTCCTACCTCTCCCTCAGCATTTCTTTTATCCTGATTTATAGTTTTTTAAAAAACATGTTTTAAATTGAAATAGTTATATTACTTTCCTCCTCTTTCTCCTCTCTCTACCCCTCCTCAAGTGCCTTCTCTCAAACTCTTCCCATTCTCTCCCACTATTTTTATTTGATTGTTGGTGTGTGTGTGTGTGTGTGTGTGTGTGTGTGTGTGTGTACAAAAAAGCATTTATAGTTTTGTGGGCTTTAACCCACATTAACTCCTATTTATAAACATTACATATATTCATACATACATTAAAGGGTAGGATCTGGATATTAGAGAAAACATATTGTTTTTATCTTTTTGAGTTACCCAACAGGCTTTTGCAAAATAAAGTCAAGAAGAAATGATGTCCAAGCAAAAACAGTCTTTGTAAACAAAGAAACAAACAAATGCAAAAATAACCAAGTTAGCAAATTTCTAATAATAATCCAGAAAAAAATGAAGCACATAGCTTAAAATTTCAATTACAAAGAAAATATATTGTTAAAACTTCTGTGATTGGTCTTACTTTTTACAACAATTCTGTTAGTTTGGGAACATGTAGTTAATCCTGTAAATAATGGTAAACTCTTATTGCCCAATTCTTTCCACATAAATCTTGTCCTCACCCTCCCACCCAGAATATAAGGCACTTACCTTTCTCAAGCCCTTGTCAGGCTGATAGGACCATTTTGATAATGTTTCAAATGTTTGTAATAGCTCCTCAGTATGAGAGCAGGTAAGCAGACACTGACCCTGGTCTAACAATGGCCTCTCTTCTCTGTGTGAGTGGCAGAGAGAAAGCCAGCCATGTGCCACTAGTTATGTGAACTTCAAGAGAGGCCTTTTAAGATCAGCATAAATGACCCTCAGAGACAGCAGTAGAGAAGACTTGGACTGCAGAGAGACACCAGGAAACAGGAAACACTCCAGGGACACCTAGAGACTAGATGTAGCAAGTAAAGCCTGGCTCCTGAATGTGTGACTATACCACACCAGCCTGTCCACTTTCAATTCACGACATGTGACCCAGCTTTCTGAATCGTCTCCTCATGTGTAAATGAAATGAGAATAGCTTCACCTCTCCAGGCCTCGGTGGGGCTTGCCTGAAAGGTGATATACCTTACTCTCAGATCTGTTCCTAGAGCTGGAAACCCTGAAGAAGAATGGTGGCAACTGTTATAATTCACTCTGCCTGACAGATCAGTGATTAATGGCCTTAATGGAGGACTGCTGTCAGGGTGCTGGTGAGGTAAGCAGGCTCTTTCTTCAAGTGAGCACTGTTGTGCCCAATAGTGAGAATGGTATCTTTTGTACCTATTATCCACATAGTTAATTAACAAATTTCATCTTCATGTGCTGTAATTAAACCACTCAATTAGTCTGTCTATTACTAACTTAAGGGTAGGGTAAATTTACAGGTGAAATTGAATTCCTGAAGATTTCCGGACTTATTTGCATTCATGTATCATATTCATCTTAGGTAGAAAGTCCCCAAGTAACAAAGGCGGTGGGGATGAAAATGTGCGAAGCCACCTTGAAAACATCTAAATTGTGTGTCTAAATTTGGTGGGTTCATTCTGTTCAGAGCGATGTCTGGGACTTTTAGAGGGGGCTTGGTTTTTGAATTACCATTATTGCTATAGCTTGAAAAAGCAGTTTTAAAGAGTGAAAATTAATATAAAAGTAAGGATGAGTGTTGCTAGATACACAGGTATGATCTGCCCTTCTGTCAGTGTCCACTGTGGCGTGAAGAATTCAGCCTCCTGACTAACCAGTCAGGACAACTTGAAGAACAAGAAGTTCAGTGTGTGAGTGTGACTTGCCCTGCCAAATCTACGAGTCTGTCACTGCCCATGGCTCTGCTTGCTGCGCCAGGTGGCGAGTTTCCACAAACACTGCAGGAAGTGCTTGCTCACTTCTTTTTTCTCCCGGTTGTAATACTATTAAAAAAGTGGTTATGAGTCTGGGAACAAAAATACGTATAAATAACTTTACTTTTATTAATCTAGAGAAAAGCTATGCATTACTGTGGGGTATTACACACATGTGTCACTTTGTTATATGATGAAATCTACACTTTCGATTCAGGCAGTGAGTCAAGATTATTTGCTGTCATTTTATGGTTATTGATTTTCTTTTTTTACACTGATCGTATGTCCATATTGAAGATGTAATCTTTGCTCAATGTGTTTTGTAGCAATAGACAAATTTTTAAAATTTTAGTTAGGTAATTTACTTCCCAGCATGCACTGTGTGTGCAGCAATCATGCTTTCTGCATGATAAGAGAAGGCTTAGCAATGTCCTTTTGCTCATGGAGAGGGCCTAGTTACTATGGACCTCAATTACAGCTGTCAATCAACTGTCCTCCCTTTGAGTGCTGTTTTTTGATAGATGACAGGGTTTCAGCTGACATCTTTTCATACTTGAAAAGAGGAAAATTCTGGAGTGAAACTGATACTGTGGATATTCCTGGCCTCCCTTGTCATGGAGGTGTCTCCCTTTTCTGATTGTGAGCAGCAAGGGGAACAAAGAGGAAGGCTGATGGTCCTGGTGAGCCAGGCTTGATGTCTTTAGCTCTTGCTCAAAGGGTTAACAGTAGGAATAGGAAGACTGGGGGCTGTGGTACTTATTTGCCCCAATTTTCCTTACATTAGAGATGATGTCATAAATTGAGGAAAATGTGATGTCCAAGTGAAGGCAGCAAAGCTCTGAAGGGTTAGTAGTTCTTTAGCGAGCCTTGACAAGGACATGGCCAAACACTGACTCATACCATAGCATAGCTAGAAACTGTCTGGAAGGGACCCTGCCTCCTCAATTGGGGCCTCTGAATGCCTCCTATGCTGCAATTCTTTTCTTTAAAAGTTTTCCTCTGATAATTTAGTTTGCTTGTTCGGATAATTTCCTAGAGATCACACTTGGCTCTTGGCTTCTCCTTTCACTGGAGGGAGAGTGCTCACCAGCTGTGCTCATGAGATTTTGCAGCAACTAGCTGGGTGATCTAAACTGTGCCCATTTTATTCTCTTAACTCCCCTGGTAATTACATTGCAAAATGGGCTGCTTCAAGAGAACAGTTCCTCTGGATTTTAAGTAAACTTAATTTTCTGTGTGACACTTCATTTTGTTGCTTTTCCTAGGCATGATATGGCATGTCCCGTCTCCCCCCCCCCCCCGGCCATGTGCATTTCATCCTCTGACCTGCAAGATCCTGAGCTTTCAGCATGTACCACTGGCAACCTGTCTTCATCTTTTGGGAAGTTGGAACTCTTCCCTAGCTCTCAGTTCATATTGTGCCCTGACTGCTCTGCCATCACTTGAATCCTGATGCTTTATGTCCATGGTTTTACTCTTTAGCCAATAAAGGCCTGGAATGCCACATCTATGCATTAACCACCTTTGTATCCCTGGCATCTAGTAGAAATCATGCAGGAGATGCTACATGAAGTCTTACTATATCAACCCATTGAGTGAAAGGGTTGTGGACAAAGAGAGATGTACCTTATTCTTATGGCAGTTAAAATGAGAGACCAAGCTGGGTGTGGTGGTGCACACCTTTAATCCCAGAACTCTTGAGGCAGAGGCACAGGTATCTCTGTGAGTTCAAGGCCAGCGTTGTCTACAAAGTGAGTCCAGGACAGCCAAGGCTTCATAAAGAAACCCTGTCTTGAAAAAAACAATAAGATAAGATAAAATAAAATAAAATGAGAGCCCAAGAGTGGCAGCCTATCCATATGAAACCAGAGACAAATGTGGAGAAAAGGGGTGAAGCAAAGAACCCTGTTTGAGCTATCTAAGAAAATGGGCAGGATGTTGAGATCCAGTTATGGGACCTAAAAATGAGATCAAGACCCAGGCTCTAAGTATGTGAGTACCCTATATAGAAGAGGGTACTCAAAACTATGGGTGTGGATAAGTGTGTCTGTGGAGAGCCCAGAGGGAGATGGCAAGAGGATGGGGAAAAATAAAGCCCTGTGTTTGTCAGGGAGATAGAAGAAGAGAGGAAAAAATGAGGCAGGTGCAACTTGTCTACAAAGGCTGACTTGGCCATGTTCCCAGGAGGAAAGATGGACAGGTGAGAGCAGAGGTCCCTAGTTCAACAGTGAATGTACTGCAAGTCAAGGGAAACAATGAGTATTTCACCACCGTGTGTCCAAACTTCAGACCCTTATTTTCTCCACGCCATTTGCTCTGTGGTGGGAAGTTCCCACAGTCATCCCCAAGTTTGATGCTCTTCTGGAAGGGTTTGCATTTCTCAGTTTACAGCGACGCTCATTCACACCATGATTTATTTAGGAAAAAGGACACTAATACTGTTTGCGAAAGTTTAAAAAGCATGTGGAGTTGAACCTGTTGGAAATCAGACACAAGTATTCACCAGTCCCTCCCCACGTGGTCACTGAGGATAGGATTAACTCCCCACAGTAGAGAGTTGTGACAAATACTTAGGAGATGCTGCCAACTGGGGTGCTTGCTGGCAGTTGATCACATAGGCGCTCTCCTCCTATTTGGTATGTACAAAAATCCCAGATTCCCAGAAGGAAAGCAAGTATTCAGCATGAACCAATTGTTTAAATACTTTAGACTCAAGAATGCTTACAGGTTTAGGAGCCCTCTTGAACCATAAGCCTCCAGGTACCAGCAAAAGACTGATGTCATAAGCGACCGTTCAAAGGCTCTAGTCAGGCTTGCTATGTAAAATCTTCTACATGGGATGTTTTTCTAAAATTCTCTGACATTATCATCAATTTTATTAAACCTGTTGAAAACTCATACATCATATTTTCCCCTTTATGCTTTTGGTTGACTACTTTTATTTATTTTTTGATCCTGAGAAAGTAATGAAAAAGAACACATATGTGTACATATATGTAGAGCTGCAAGTGAAGGCTTCAAGAGACTAACCAGGAATAGGCATTTCTGGGCCTGATACCTAAAAGGGTGATTGTGCCACCCCTGTCTGCATCAGGGGCTATTTTTTTTTTCTATGAGGCAAATGCAGAATCAGAAATTAAGCATATGAGCAAAGTTATTCATAGCTTCATAAGGCTACAACAACAAAAACTAAAGGGAGGGGACACTTAAGGGTAAGTCTGCAATGATGAAGACCCACATCCTCTGAGTGTGGATGAACAAGAAACATCTGATTCCTCACCAAAGGCCATAAACCAACTACCAGCTGGCTGAGTCCAGTACAGGGGCAAAGTTATTTTCCAGCATAAAATGGAGTCTCTTTGGAGAGAGATAACTTTATCCAAAGCCTCAGATTGTATCATGTTTTCCTCATATATAATGAATGCCATATAATTAAAAAAAGGTATAGGAAAATATAAAGTCTAGAAGAAAAACAGAACACAGAAAGAGACACAGAAACACAAAAGTGGTTCTTTGCTTTAAGACTAAATACTAAAAATAATATGTAAAAAATAAAATTAGAAGATAAAAAACTTTTATAAGGAACTGAAAAGCATGGAAACAACTCCCAATGACACCCTTAAAAAGGAAACGTGAAAACAAATTAAATTTAAATAAGTGAACACAACATGATGGCCATGGACTGCAAAGAGAATCAGGGAGTCAGAAACAGAAAGCATAGAGAATGAAAACAAAAAATGTATGGGACAATGTGAGATCCCTGGAACTCGGAAAAAAGGAAGAGAAACACAATGGATGAAAATAATGCTTGAAGAAACAATGGCCAACTGTCTTATTCAAAAAAGAAAAACATTTAATCTCTAAACCAGGGCCTCAGAGCCCCAGCCATGAGAATTACAAGGACACCGCAGCTTGGTCACATGCTTCTCGTTCCGGAATCCAATGACAAAAAGGAACATTTCTGGCAGCCAGGTGTTGTAAAAAGGCAGATTACTCTATAAGGGAACAAGAAGACCAATCATTGACTTCCAATAACAATGAGGACTGTCATTCAACTGAACTTTCCTCAAAGTGATTAAAAGAAGTGACTGGGAACCAAGGGTTCCAAGCAGAATAATCAAATTTGAAGGTGAAACAAACAAACGAAGGAGCAGCAGTAGCTATGCAAACTATGGAGCAGCCCATCTGCACTTAGGAAAGCAGAGGTGTTCCTGCTGGGAAGAGGAGTGTGATGGCAGATGGCAGCAGAAGGCAGAGGGTGAGCAGGAGATGGGTGACTATAAAAGCATAAAGCACAGCATGTTGAGATGTTCAATACGCGTGACAAGTTGAGGTACGCGAAGAGTAGCATATTCGGAGAGGACAGCGAGTCAAGAGCATGAAGTCATTGCACTGCGAGTTCACCAAGGGTACGCTCAAGCCTTGACTCTCTTCTGTTGATTTGATATCCCATTTTGAATCTGTATCACTTTCCCCAGTCTACAGCCTATGCTGGGCCCCATCAGGTCTCTCTTTTGGAAGACGACAGTACGTCTCTGACCTCCATGCCTTCCCCTGCACGCCACACAGGCTCTTCCCTGCCCAGCAGCTGCAGTCTTATGCCGTCAGTATGCAAGTTATTTATTTCCTGGTCTTCCTCACCCCTCCTACTAAGGAGGCAGTCATTACTAGAATGCTCCCTGCTCTGCTGAAAGGGGAAGGGATGGATGAGGAGGTCATCCATCAACTTGCTGAGCTATCACAGCTTGCTACCTGAGTATGGATATCCAAGCAAGGACATTAGGAAGTGTTATGGCTTTTTAACTTGGTACAGGGCCCTTCCATATAGCCTAGATGAGATCCCTTCAGTATGTATTTTACCAGGTCTCATGCATAGAAACATGAGATGTAGCACATGGGACTTGTCCTGGACTAATAAATGGGATTTCTTCTGAGGCTACCCTCTTCCTATAAGGTGAGAATGTGGACGGGAACTGCTCTCTTTCTTTCTCCTCTACCCACTCTTGCACTCTTGGTGGCTTCATTCTCTTGAGAGACCAAAGATCAAAAATTAGCTATTATTAATTAAGGCCTGAACTAGGTGGGTGGAGAAGTCCAGTAATGCCCTGAGGGGAGGGACCACCTTACTGCATTCTTTCCCCACCCGCTAGAGATACAGTTGCTAGGAAACTGGCCCTTCCCCCTAGGGAGGGACACCAGGTCATTAATGATCTGGAGACCTTCCTATAGCCAATCAATTAAAAATGTAGCATTTTGACCAATAAATGCTTGCCAGGCAGGAACTGCCCCTGCCTTGGGCATGCTGGGAGGGACCGGAATCTTTAAATCACCCAACTAACCTGAGCACAGGGCCCTCGGCTCTCACCGCTTCGGCGGTGGGGGATGTGGGCCCGAACTGCAGCTTGTAATGATTTATAATACAAAGAACCTCATGTATTTACAACAGAGTCTGTTTATTCCTGGTCTTTTGGGGTTCGTGAACTGGGCAGAACACTCTCAGACTCAGTCCAGCTTCTTGACATCTTCTTTAGGGAAATATTCACCTATGCTTCCCTCAAGAAAGTCACAGTGGGTCAACATTTCCTCTTCCCATTTCCAGAAGAAATTTTTAAAGAAAGCCTCTACTTGGATTCTGTTTAGGAACATATTTTCTTATCAAGATTTTGCCAGAGGGCCTATTAGAAACTTGTTCAACTAGGCACTTAATATAGACCTCAAACTCTATTTTCTAAATCTCCATTGTGTGCACTCTTTCGAGGGGCTGTGTGTTCATACGGGCTCATGACTGTCATCACCACCATCAAAAATGACACTAGTACAAATGACTTCTGTGGGTGGGCAACCCAGAAAGGAACATTCCAGTTGGCTCATCCTTTAAGAGGCAGCACCGCAGTGAGACCCGCCTTGCATTTGAAGTGCCGAGTGCTAACTACTGAGCATTACAGTGTGAGGCCTGCTCCTTATTTGAAATGCAGAGTACTGAGTAGGAGAACATGACCTAAGGTGTCAGGGAATGTGGGCTCTAGGAAGAAAAGGGCCTCTATGCTCCCACTTTAGTGATTCTCTCTAGGCTTTGGCTTTGTTCTCTGTAAAATGAGAGGGCCGGAGCAGACCAGGGATATCCCTGTTAGACTGTCAGCAGGGGCTGGCTGTGAGGAAGACAGTGCTTTGTTCGAAAAGCACATTTAACGTTGGATTGATTTTATATTCTAGGGACAACCTTCCACTGTTTCTGTTATATATTTAAGAGATTTTTTAAGCTCTTAAGTCCTTCAGCTGCTAGGGATGTTCAGGAAAAGACTCCTTTGAGGGGGAAGTATATCTGAGTTAGAAGTCATGGTGGCGTCTTTGGAGGGAAGATATATTTCTTATGTATACTAAAAGGTGAAGATATTTTAAAATAAGTCAAGGTGAAAATTGAGCACACAGTTGCTGAGGTTCCTCCCTCATTGAACGAAGCAAGTTACTGTAACCCTTCTTTTTTTAAAAATTTTTTTATTAATTACACTTTATTCATTTTGTATCCCCCCATAAGCCCCTCCCTCCTCCCCTCCTGATCCCACCCTCCCTCCCCTTTCTGCATGCATGCCATCCCCAAGTCCACTGATAGGGGAGGTTCTCCTCTTCTTTCTGATCTTAGTCTATCAATTCTCATCAAAAGTGGCTGCATTGTCCTCTACTGTGGCCTGATAAGGCTGCTCCCCTTCTTATCCCAGGGAATGAAGGATCATGTGACAGACACTCAGAGGACCTTGTGCAGTCTGGTGTGGTTTGCTGACTGTTCCCGGCTCCCTTTCTCCTCAACGCTTCTCTAGACCAGGCCAGCAGAGTGAGCTGCCTAGAAGCTAAAGGCACCAGCACTGCCTTGTGAGCAGCCTAGTTCTAACATTGACCAAGTTTCACATGATAGTCCAGCTTGGCTTGAAGCTCACTGCGTAGCCCAGGCTGGCCTCACCCTCACGACAGTCCTCTTGCCTATTGAGTGCTAAGGTGACAAACATATGTGAACCATCACGTTTATCTTCCAGCTTTGGTTTTTTTCAAAAGATTTACTTTTATTTTGATCTGTGCTTATATGCACACACACATGTGCGTGCGTGCATGCATGTGTACACATGTGGGTATGCACATACAAGTGCAAGGGCTCATGAAGCCCAGAGGCATCAGACTCTCCGGAAGTTTCAGGTGGTTGTGAGCCATTAGGCATGCACACTGAGAACTGAGCTCAGGTCCTTTGCAAGAGCCATCTGCACTCTTAACTACCAAGTACCCATCAAGCCCCGCAACTTCGATTTTAACAGCAGCAAGACCTTTCCTATTCCTTTAGCTAGAATGGATGTAGTGGATACAAGACAGTGAGAAATGAGATGAAAAATTGGCTCATTTTTTAAAGAAAACCTTATATTCCCTGTTTTTAGCAAGTAAAATGGACTTGAAGGAGGCCCATTTTCTCCTAATGGCTTTGCCAGGCCCTCCTCTAATCTGATTGCATGGGGCCCTCTCCGCTTTATCATCTGGTAGTAATTTTCAGAGCTAGTGAGACACCGCAGGGGACGAGCCTCTGGCAGCAGTTCGCGGTTTGATTTGCAACATTTGTCCATGTGCATTTTTATGCCATTTGAGGATTCTGTATCACATCATCACCAAGTGCAATTCTCTCCATTATGCTTAAGTGTATGTGAGCTCTGGACTGAGGACCCCTCATGCCTGGCTTCCTTGGAACGTGGCCCAGAGAATATTTTGTGGCCATTCCTTAGACTGAGCGGGGGCCTGGGAAGGAGCAGAGATAAGCACAGCACAAACTCACACTTTTGTTCTGATTAGGAGAGGAAGGGAGATTCCATACAAGGTACAGGGCAGACAATGGTGGAGTTCTCTCTGAGTTTACGTTTTAATTCACCCTCAGAGCAAGCAGGGCGAACCTAAGCATACAGAGTCTCCTGGCTTGGTTGTAGTGTGAGACTAACTCTGAGCTCTGAAAGAGATATGGTTTTCCACTATCATTTACTCAAAAGTACATCTTCTAAAGCTACATCATGATAGCTTTGTTCCTTATTGGACAAATGCTTATTTATTGATCAACTGTGGTCTTCAAAGGCAATTAATTTACATCCCAAGCAGAGGGGATGATTGTCCTTAGGGATATGAAATTCTTATTGTGACACAGGTGTGTGTGCAAATGAGTCCAGAGTCCAAATGACTGGAGGGGACAACCAGTAAAACAGTCAGTGACAGGGACTGTTCCAGCCACAAGGGACCTGTGTCCAGCTGGAGAGTGGTTGTCAGCTGAGGGAGGCACAGCTTCTCCACCATGAAGGAATACTGTCCTCTTGCATAACATTTCAGGAAAAGCTGAAAATGTGAGCTCATTCCTGTTAGCTCTACTCTGTTAATGATAGAAATTAGATCAAATTTTTTAAAAGATCATTTAGTATTCAATTCTAAAGAGAAAAATAGCAAAGCCAAAGCAAGAACCAAAATGGAAACACATCTTTTCCAGGTCCTTCCTACTGCACTCAGCTGTTTGAACTTGATTTAACAATGAAGAGGGTTCTTATCATGGGACGGCTGGCAGGAAGAACAGTTCTCCAGGCACGGCTGCTTAGAGCTTGTTCTGAAAGCATATCGGCCAATGACCTCATCTTCTGCATGTATACACATGTGTACACGGCCCCCATCTTCTGGGCACCTTCTCACCATCTCTGCACACTTCTATTCACACTGAGACCACCCCTTGCACAGGCTCTTACCAGCAGATTGCTGAGCATGGCTGGATGCTGAGTCAAGACCGAGCTCTGTTGGTTCAAGGACTGCCCACAAACTCTCCTAAGCCATTTTTTTTTCCTGTAATAAGAGATTTTGGTGTGTGCATAGATGGAAATGCGGGTATGCACACACATGAGGAGGTTAGAAGAGTGCTTGGGTGTCCTGCTCTATCACTCTCTGTCTTGTTTCCCTAAACAGGTATTTCATCTGAGCCTGTATCTGATCTGGCAACCAGTACGACCCAGTGGTTACAGGCATGTGTGCTCTGGATGCCAGGCTTCTTTACTGGGTACTGGGGATTTGAAATCTGGCCCTGTGTGTGTACAACAGGAACTCCTCGCTGTACCCCTTAACCCCAACTATAGACGCTGTTTCCCAGTGTCCTATCACTTTCTTTTGACAATGTAAGACCTTCTTTGGCTTGAAGGTCTTCCTAATTTTGCTCGCCCTCCCCATAAGTCCTTTGAACAACAGAAAGTATTTGCAGGCTCAAACTGAATGAGAACCACTTTTCCATACCCAGTTTCTCAGGAATTCAGCATTAAATTCTCTCATTTTCCCCTGACTTGTGACTTGATGTGTTGGAGAGTTTAAAAAATACTTAGAGCCTGGGGGGATGGGGTAAGGATCAAGGAGACTGACGTGGAGTTTGAGGGGTGCAGAGATGGAAGGACTAAGTGATGACAAGCCTCTTGTGGTAGGACTAACTCAGGCTAAGAGATGGTAGAGGGAGAAGTTAGGTTTATAGTAGAGGAAACATCTAGGAAAATGTTTGACTTCTTTCGCGATGACCGGTTTTCACACTGGCTTCTTCCAAGATTCAACTGAGTTATTGACTTACAGCATTCTGGTCTCTCCTTTCTTCATTTCTCCTCTGGACTACTTTCCACCCCTCACCACTCCTCTTCCCCTTATTGTTATTTTCTTTACTTTAAATCCACATGCTTCAAGCTTAGGCTCCTGAAGTGGGTATTAACTTCACGGTGGCATTAAATGACAAGATCATTGCCTTGATCCTTCATGAGAATACACATGGTGCATTCAGCTCCTCTCCACTGATGTTTTCCAATCATTTGTATTTGTTAAGAGTTTTACTCTATCCTGTGAGGTACTAACTGTCGTTGCACTACTGATGTGTGATGTACAGTTGGCCTACTTGGTCCAAGGTTCAGAAGATGTCTTCTAGACAGTAAGGAGACTTGGTGATACATGTGCTCTGAGAATTGCTGAAGTGATTCATTCAGTTACACAGAAGGGCAACCAGTGACCAGGATTATCATGGACAGCCTTTATCTTGCTCTTTCGCACCACTTTTCTCAAGTTAATGTGACCCAGGACAAAATAGTGGACGGTCTCGCAGGCAGCAGGATGAAAACAGATCTGTGTCTTGCAGGAGCATGTGCAAAAATCAATGGGATATTATAAACAAAGCCATATAGAACACTTACATTACTCTAAAAAAAGACTCTTGGGGTCCTAAGAGATGAGCAGCCTGCCCTGTGGAAATAAAAATGTGGTTTGTAAATAGAAGTTAGGTTCAGAAAAGCTCTTGCAGTGGCCATCAATTCCCCAGACTGGCCGTTTCTGCAGAGTGACATCTATGCTGTCACCCTGTGCTGTCCCTTTTGTGACTTTCTTCTTTATTACCTTGACCTTGTGGTAATTCCAGTCTGGGTTACATGGAATTATAGACATATTTGGAGACCAAAGAGAGCAGCTGACATTAGACCCCAGTGGCTACAAGGTAAGGATTTAGTTGCCCCTGGCAGGAAAGAGAGGACCATTTTAATTAAAAGGTTTTGAACTGGGAGGAAATTAGTAAAGGATCATTTAAGGAAGGACTGTTATTGTTCTTGCATCTGACACTTTAAACACCGCTATCAGTGCATCTACCTCACACTGACTGAGACATGAAAACCAGCAGTCAGCTTCACTTCCCGCACCCGATTGTGCAAGATTACCTAGCAGCTTGTCTGCTACATAGCAATTATGATTTCACTTCACAAATCCAAGAATTTGAAGAAACTGTTTATGTTATTGTCTTTGTTTTACTTTAAAATTCCCACATAAAAGGATGTGTCATGTGTACACACTATTGTTTAAGATAGCCTGAATCAGGAGCCTGGTTAAAAACCACACAGTTGAGCAAGTGTCCTTGCTGTTATGAGTAAAGCTGCTACACAAGGACACTTGCTCAACTATGTTCATAGCAGCTTTATTTGTAGTAGTCAGAAACTGGAAACAATCTACATGTATGTCCCTTAACCAAAGAATGGATCTAGAAAATGTGGTAATTTACACAATGGAATACTACTAAGCTATTATAAACAAGGACGTCATGAATTTTGCAGGAAAATGGATGGAACTAGAAAAGATCATCCTGAGTGAGGTAACCCAAACCTAAAAAGACATGCATGGTAGGTACTCACTTATAAGTGGATATTAGCCTTAAAGTACAGGATAACTATGTTACAGCCCACAGACCCAAAGAAGCTAAGTAACAAGGAGGGCCCAAGGAGGATGCTTGAATCTCACTGAGAAGGAAAAATAAAATAGGCATTGGAGGTGGATGGAGGGAGGGAACTGGATAGAAAAGCAGAAAGGGAGGCAAGCAGGAATGAGGTTTAGGAGTAGGGAGAGCCGGGGAAAGAGCATCAGGCAAGAGAGTATAAATCAGAGGGGGGATCTCTAGGAATTTCCAGAAGCCTGGCACACAGGAAGCCCCAGGAAGTCTATGGGGGAGGGTCACCCTAGCTGAGACTCCTAGCAGTGGGAGATATGGAGTCTGAAGTGGCCACCTCCTGTAGCCAGGCAGGACTTCCAGTAGAAGGATAAGGATACCAACCCACCCCAAAACCTTCGACCCCAAATTTGTCCTGCCTATAAGATGTGCAGGGACAAAGATGGAGCAAAGATGCAGGGAATGACCAACTAAAGACTGGTCCTACTTGAGACCCATCCCATGGGAGAAAACCAATCCCTGAGACTATTAATGTTACCCTGCTATGCTTGCAGACAGGTGCCTGGAATAACTCCTCTAAGAGGCTTCACCCAGCAGTAGATGGGAACAGATGCAGAGACCCACAGCCAAACATTAGACAGAGCTTGGGGAGTCCAATGGAGGAGTTTGGGGAGCAATTGGGGAAGCCGGAGGGGCCAACGATTCCAAAAGAAGATCTACAGAGTCTACTAACCTGGGCTCATGGGGGCTTACAGTGACTGAATTGCCAACCAAAGAGCATGCGTGTACTGGTCTTAGGCCCCTTGTGCATACGTAGCATATTTGCAGTTTGGTCTTCGTGTGGATTCGCCAACAAATAGTGAAAGGTCCCTTCTGACTCTGATGTCTCCCCTTGGATCCCATTCTCCTAACTGGGCTGCCTTATCTGGTCCCGATGGAGAGGATGCACCTAGTCCTGCAGCCACTTAATGTGCCAGGGTGGTCTTGTACCCATGGGGGGCCTCCCCCTTCTTTGAGGAAAAGGAGAGGGGAGGATTGGGGAGAGGGAATGGGAGGCAGACTGGGCAAAAGGAGGGGTGGCTGAGAACAGGATAGAAAGTGAGTAAATAAACAAATTAATCAAGAAACAAATGAAACAAAACAAAGCAAAAGATCCCCACAAACAAACAGACAGACACAGTCTAAGAAACAGCCTCCTCAGACCCGTAGCTTCCTTCCCCACTCTACTGCTCCCTCAGGCACTAACTCTAGTTCTGCCTTAGATAATCTTTTCCTAGATTTCCAAACATATTTTCATCTCATAAACTGGATTACTAAGTTACTAAATGTTTTACTGTGCATATAGCCGAAATTCTTATCCTGAGTTTAGCGTACTCAAATCAATGGCTCTTTTGTGTCGGCTTTTGTTACTCAATGTTGTATTCGCAAGTTTTAGCCATATACTGTGTGTGCCACTGAGAGTCCAAGCAGCAATTTTATATCAGTACATTCAATATGCATGTACCAACTCTGGGCAGGTGGTACAGCAGGAAGAGCTATGTCCTCCAGCTGTGAATAGGCAAGGAAAGGGAGGTATGTATTGAATGTTACCTTACATCCAAACACTAGGGTTGCCCCAGTAAAATCCAGCCCAGGCCCAGCATGACTGATGACTCCAGGCTAGGACTCCTAGACTAAGCCTCCAGGCCTGGCCCAGCTTCTCAGTCTCCAGGCCTACATGGTGGAATTAGTCTCTAAGATTAACTCTATGCCGGGCCAATTCCAGCAGCCTCAGGATCTAGGATCTGTGTAGGAACACTGTAGCAGCCCATGCTCTTTCCATGCTAGGTTAAAGGGTGGCCCCAGTGCCAGATCAGCCCAGACCCAGCTATATGTTTTTTCCAGGGTCAGGCCAACCCCAGCAGCCCCAAATCCAGACCACCCTTAGCACTAGTTTGTTCCCCGCGGCCGCAGATAACAGGCCCGATGCGACATCACTCTGGCAAACAGCAAAGGTCAGGCAGGTGTCTAAGGGTCCAGGTTCTAGAGCGTGGGTACTCGTCTACTTCTGTCTTCTTGGACATTATCTCCGAAACAGCAGTGTACTCAGTTTGTCACAGTGTAGTCAATATCTTGCTTTTTAACTCAGACAATATAGTGTGCTGGCTTCTCTCCTCCCCCCTGAATTGCTTGCGTTTGTATTCTTGTCTTATTTAGTCATGCAGGACTTCATTTATATTGTTTCATACGACCAATGTTTATTTATTTATTTTTTTGTACACAGTTTTTTCATTTAATCTCTTTCATTCTCATCTTCTTTTTTCTGGTTATTTTCCCTTTTCTGGAAGCATATGTTTCAGAATTTTGAAAATGAAATTCTGCAGGTGATAAAGAGTACTGCTGTAAATTTACTGAGAGTGTATTTTACTCTCATTCTTCAACTGTATTTTAATGATTCAAAATTATTTCCCTTTAGTTTAACTTTGAGCATGAGAGTACTTTACTCTATATTTTATTATTGCTGTGAAGAAACCAGCGAGGTTTTTAGAAATTAAGCTATTTTTTGACAATTTCATTATGTATCTACTGTATTATAGATATTTGCTCTTTTTGCCCTTCTATCTTCTTGCTATCCCTATATACAACCCCCCGCCTTTTTTTTTTCCACTTGGACCTTTCCCAGATTCATGACATTTGAAAAGTTTTGTAAACATTATGTTACATTCAGGGTCATCCGTGTGCCCATTGATTTGGGACTTCCATTGTACCAGTAAGTACATAATACAAGGCAATGACTGCCCCTTTCCCTGAATCTGTCAGTAAGAAATCACTCAGCACTGAGGGACGCAGCTCTCTGGACCCCTCCTTCATTCATTCCTGGGTGTTGATGGACCGTTATTGTATAGTCCCAGTGCATCCATCTACTTTTAATGTTTCATGTTTATCTCATAATGAAAATGCATCCAAATCATCTCTAGAAGTCTCTTAACAGTTTTAACTTTGTTTCTAAAAAAAAAAGTCTAAAGTCTCTTCTGAGACAAAGCAGTGTCTTGAATGTGTACTCCTACTAAATAATAATAATAATAAAATAAGTTACATACTTCCAATATACAATGGTACAGAGTAAACAATCTTATCCCAAAAGGAAAAAGAAATGGAGGTGTGGCAAGAAAAGATCAAAATGGTAGATCAAAAAGGGTAGATCAAAAGGTAGATCAAACACCAAGCCATGAAGCCCCACGCTGGAACATAGGACCCATGGGGTAACCATATAGACTCCAATAGCCTTAGGTGCCTCTGCTCATCAGTTTCTGTGACGTACAGCAAGCACATATGGTCCCTCTCATGAGCTTCTCCTATACATTCTCTCAGTAGGTGTGATCCTGGCCTTTCTAGCACCCTCGGCTTGCTACTGCATTGTAGGTCTCATTTCACAGCTTTAACCAGTGGCTTTTCAGGTCCTCTTTGCACAGCCTTTGAGCCTGTCACAAACTATTCTTACAGTACTTTGGGGTTTATCTAATCTACAACCCTACACTTTCTAAAATTTCCCTGTGAGCCAGTTTCAAAGACGTGCAGACCACAGGGTCAAATAGTTGTAGTACAGCCCCACTTCTTGGTCCCAGTTTTTTTGTTTTGTTTTGTTTTAGTTTCATACTTGTCACTGTTACCACATAATCCAGAAGAAAACAAAGTAAGGGCAAAGTGGTGAAAGCTTTATTTTAGCTCATTGTTTACGAGTGTATAGTCCATCATGAGAGGGGAGGGAGGAGCATGCAAATGGATTGCTCTCTCTGGAAAGATGAAGAAACAGAGAGAAGGACCTTACCCTGGGGAGAGGGAGTGCTATAAATATTCAGGGCATGCCTTGCTTCCTCAGGAAACCTGTTGAAGCACCTTCAGAGATGTGCACTGAAGCCTTTCTCCTAAATGGTTCTAAATCCCATCAAACTGACACTCAAGATCAACCATCAACCTTGACATGTAAAGATTAACCATGGCTTCCATTCACAGAAGTGTGTTTGTTTCCCCTTTATGCTTACAGAGACAACTTTATCTGTGGTGTCTTTTATGTGGTGAGGGAAGCATTTACTTGTAGCAGTTCTCTCCTGGATTCTTATTCCTTTTCTCCAACATTTAGCTTTTCTGTTAGAAAACCTTGGCATCAGTCTCCATCACTCATACTGCACAGTGGAGGCTTCGGAAGGAGGCAGCAGCTTTCTCACAACAGCCAGGAGCCCTATGGTCCATGTAGATGGACCTTCTTGGTTCTGTGGATTTTATTTTGCTTTTTATATTTGACAGTTTTCAAATTGTCATAAGGATATATTTTTAATATTGAACCCAGTATTTATATTTGTTTTCGTCTGGAGGTGTTTTTCCAATAAACCATTATTGGAAATGGAAGTGACTGACTGCTTCTTTAAATCAAAATATACTCCAATATTTTGTATTATTAAAAAATGTATTCTTTTTCTTATTTTTATGCCCAAGGTACAGAGAAATAAACACAAACCAAAAAAATATGTTTTCCAAAACAGGAAATTTGTCCTTGATAAAACTCAGGATATAGCTCTATCAAAATCTCCCAATCCACATCAGGATTCTAGGGAACAAATCACGCCCTAGGGTAGGAAGGTTCCTACTCAATGGAATGACTGTCTCTCCAGGGCATCCAGATGCTTCATTCTGGCAGGACAGTCCATGTTTACAGGTTTTCCTTGAGGAAGGAGCCACTCCAATCCTTCTGTGCAGAGCTCTCAGCCTGGTGGGGTGGGCTAGGTATCTGTAGAGAATTGTAGGCACAGCCTTTTCAGAGTGAGAAGATACTAAAACTGTAGTTTTCATAGTGGCACTGCAATATTTTTATCCTTCTCTGATTTTTACATAGTTACACCATACCCAATTATATAACTTCTTGCAGTCATGTTCCAGTTTTGATCATCTGGTTCTGACAGTCCTGGTTCCTTTTTGCCTGGAGAGACTCTCAAACTCTCTTTTTTTTGGAAGTCTGGTCTTTGGTTTTCCTCTTTTTTTTTTTTTTTTTTTTTTTGTAATTCTTTATTAATTACACT
Source organism: Psammomys obesus (assembly GCF_907164565.1). NCBI lineage: Eukaryota > Metazoa > Chordata > Mammalia > Rodentia > Muridae > Psammomys > Psammomys obesus. The sequence goes on from NW_026594428.1 coordinate 19,166,889, forward strand.
TTATTCACTTTGTATCCCCCCTGTGGTTCCCTCCCTCTTCCCATCCCAATCCCTCCCTTCCTCCACCCTCTGCATGCATGTCCCCTGATAGGGGAGGACTTCTTTTCCTTCCTTCTGATTCTAGTCAATTAGGTCTCATCAAGAGTGGCTGCATTGTCTTCTTCTGTTCTGGTTTTCCTCTTGCCTCAAGATTTTCCTCCAGTCTTGGTCTTACTTTCCCTTATTGTTACTTTACTGCTGTCCTTTGCTGTAACTCTGGCAGAAAAGGTCTAAGAATTTTGGCTGAGGATGGATGGACAGTGGATCATTGCATTACATGTTGAATTGAGCCCTGCCAGCTCAAACTTGTATGTGGAAGTTCCAAACCTCATTAGCTCAGAATGTGAGTTTATTGGGAAACTGGGTAATTGCAGGTATTATACGATACTATAGAAAACAGGCACTTAATCAATAGTTATAATAGCCTTATTAAAAGGGGAAATTAGATATATAAACATATCATATTATATTTATATAAAGAGAAGCAGTGAGAACAAAAGGGAGATATGAAGTGAGGTTGAAGGTGATGTGTTGATGAGCTACAAGCTAAGCATTGCTGAAGGTTCAAACAACAGAGCCCCGGAATTTCAAAAAAGAGCCTCAGTGCAGGTGTTCCCCACATTACCCTTGAACTGTGAGTCAATAAATAAGTTCTGTTGTTTGAGCTACACAGCATGGTGTCCTGGATGTTCTTATTGTCGATTTGACACAACCTTGGCACATAGAAAGAACAAATCTTAAGTAAAGGTTTACATTTTCCAAATTGGCCTATAAGGAATAGTCTTAATTGGTGATTGATGTGGTGGGTGGTACTATTCCTAAGTCTGTGGGTCTGGGTTGTATAAGAGAACTAGCGGAGGGCATGAGGCAGAGAGAAGGAGGGATGGAGAGAATGAGGGAGAGATGATAGAGAGATGGAAAGAGAGAAAGAGGGAGAGAGAGAAAGAGAGAGGGAAGGAGAGAGAAAATAAGCAATATTTCTTCATGGTTTCTGCTTCAGTTCTTTCTTTAACTTTCTTCAGTAATGGGTTGTCATCTGCAATTGTAAACCAAATAAACCCTTTTCTCTCCAAGTTGCTTTTGGTCATGACATTGTATCATAGCAACAGAAAGCAGACGAGGGCATACAGGCTTTCCATAAAACAAATAGAGAGACTGTGTGAGTTATATTGAGACATTGGGTGATTAAAGTAGTGAGAGCCTTCTCCATTTAGACCAGCACTTCATAGGAGTCAACTTGTCAATCTCGTTGAGCTCACTGCCCACAAATGTGGTTAGTGTATGTAAGAGTGTGTGCTACGACCCTCCGTCATCAGCCACACTGTCTCGGTTCTTCAGTTGCCCAGTACCTTCATATGTGTTTCCACAGGATCCATTGTGTGCTTCCCAATAAACATTTCTTCACAAACTTGCAGCTCAACTTGCTCTAGTGAGAGAACCTACAATACTTTCAATATCTGGGGACAAAGCCTACATACAAAGTCATGTTTTCATTCTGAAATATCAAACACTACGTGAATGACATGAGGCAAAGGCAAAGATGTCCCATGCTTCTCAGACCCCTCCCCCACATGCCAGGCACAAAGTCAAAGACTGATTTTTCTTATGTCTCTTTAGTGCCAAAACACTTCCTACACCAACTAGCTCAGCCTAGGAACCTTCGTGATGGTTACCTGGGAAAAGTGTCACACTTGTTCACTGACTGGGAATGATGCCAACAGGATAAATGAGACATTTTTTTTTCCTGCAAGAAGGAAGCCAGAGATAGGAGCCACTAGTTCAAGCTGAGCCAAGGTTGAAAATCGGTGTCATTTGTCACCATTGGGCACTGCACAGGGCGCCAGTGCTGTGATGAGCCCACCAGTTCTTGTGGGCTGTTTCCTGCTTATCTCATCTTAGACAGGGCTCATGCTTCTGTGTCTGCCGCCGATTACTTCGGGGCAGATGAAAGGAAACCATTTATAATTGTTTAACATGTGTACACAGGTCAACACATCCCACCTCCAAATTATCTGCCTTCTTAGGAATCACAGTTCTCTGGAGATTTATAGGAGACTCTGAGCTTCAATCACAGGATTAAATTTAGTGACCTTCAAGGAGAACAGAAGCAGATTACAGCTTCTTCAGCTTGTACATGCCAGGAGTCAGCCATTCATCCTGCCACCAGACAAATCAATGCTGTAGAGATTTTTGCTTGGAAGAGGAAAGACTGGAAGAAAGAATCCCAGACAGTGAGAATGAGTTTGGACATATCTGTAAGCTGTAGTCACTGAAGGAAGGGGGCTACGTTAAACTCTCAAACCTATTCTAACTTTGCATGTCAAGAAATATAGGAAGTCCTGAATATTTTTGAAAGTTATAGAAAACATGCTTGTAAGTAAAAACAAAGAAACAAAACAAAAAACCCCAAACAAACAAAACCTACAAGTTAAATTTTCTTTAAAACCTTTTATCTAATATCTCCCCCCCCCCCCCAGGACAGGGCTTGATTCAATATTTAAGATAAAGTTACTTTTCCTGAGATCCAACTCCATCTGAATAGGACCTTTTGAGGCTTAGCAAAGACAACAACCAGAGCTGCAACAATGAGGCAGCCCCTCCAGAGGCCAATCAAGCTATCCTCCCTGGCTCTGTTCTCTGCTCTCACTGCACCATATTCTTCAGATACTTAATCCCCAGAGCAGCCTTTATCTGCAAACATGGAGTGACTTTTAATAGGCTGGCAGTAAAAAGACTGGATAAATTTTATCTATGGAGGACCACCTGGCACCCTTAGTGTGACCAAAAGAGCATCAGGATTGAGGCTCTTGGCTTCCAAGTGTGTCATAGCTCAGAATGGTCATTTGTAGCTCATCTTGGAGACTGAGCACCATCCAACAGCACACTGACCTAGCCATAGGGTCTCCTGATGGCACTGGCTTTGGTCTACGATCTATTTCCCCTGGTGTTTCTTTCTTGTGATACTGAGCTTTGTGGAATATTCTGAATAATGAGCTAGGATTCTAATATTTCCTTATGAGATAGCATGCTAATATTTCCTTTCTCTTTTCCAAATGAGTTGTGGGCATTTTAGAGTTCCAGAAATAAAAAATTCAATCTCAGAAGGACAGATAGCTGTGAGACATGTGGATCATGGAGATCAATACATCACTGATTTGTCTTCAGCATCTCAAAAGGGACCAGAACTAAATTGCTTTAGAGTTGTAGGTGGTATTACTCCTTTGTCAATTTTAAGCTTTAAGTTTGTAATGTACACCAAAGGCCATGATGGCTGCTCCTGACACTAACTTTGCTCTCTAGCCATCCAACATCATTAGACAACAGAGATAACAAAGTCAATAAAGGCCTGGGTCCTGCCATTACTGCAAGTAGGTTATCAATAAAGTGGATGTTGTCTGTATTCTTCTTCTCTCTGAACCTGTTTTGTAGAATATGGCTTAAAATTGGCTCCACTGGGAAGAATTTAAACTTATTCATCCCTGTGTGTGGAGGTGTGCTGGTCCCTGAGAGAACTGCCTTTCAGCTTCCAGCTCCCTGGCAGCCACATAAGTCCCAAGGCATGGATTTAGCTCCTGCTTAAAGATGCCTTAAATCTAAGCTCCACCAGGGAAGAGAAAGCACAGCACCCAAGCTCATCAGCCAAAACTTTAAAGGGAGATAGGGTTTCATTTTATTTCTCAATTCTTTTTCATTCTCAGCCTCTATATCTAAAACCAGGACTCTTTAATTATGATTGTGAAATTAGCATATAAAAGTAACCCCCGTGCTACCCCTGCGATGTGTGTTTGCTCTTTGGACAGGGGTGACACCGAGCATAAGAGGCACATCTTTTGTTAGGAAGCTCCAAACCGATGTGCATTCTTAGTCCCTGGCACAATTACACTTGGGCCCATCTGTTTAGGTGGCAGGAGGCCTGTGGAGAATGATGCAAGCCAGTTCCGAGGCGGCCATTTGCCAATTGAAGAGCAGGTTCAGGGGCGCAGCCCACTGAGCACAGCAAGTGCCAGTGTGCCTGCCAAGAGAACCTTCTGTTTGGCGACTGCGTCAGGACAGGGCATTGTGCTGCTCTGCAATGGGCAACATCTGTGGTGGAAGCTGGTGGGTAGTGTTGTTCTTGGGTTAATTCTGCTGCACACCAGGACCCAGTGCTCTTTAGAACAAGCTCAGCGAATAAACACCTCACAAAAGCAATTCCGTCTCAACATGGCTACTATATTAGTTACTTTTGTTGTAACAAAACACCCAACAAAAGCCACTTACAGAGAGAAGGTTTATTTAGGCTTATAGTTTGAGGATCTTCTGTGGTGGGAAAGGCATGATGGCAAGTGTGTGAGACAGCTCCAGAATCCACAGTTACAAGGCAGGGAGAGGTGAATGCTGGTGCTTGACTCATTCTTTTCATTAAGTGTGGGACCTCAGCCCATGAGGTGGCGCCACTCACATTCAGAGTGGGGTTCCCTTCACACAAACCTTGTTGGAAACACTCTTGTAGACACCTGGGTATGTGTTTTCATGGTGATTCTAAAGTTGGCAATGTGACAATGAAGATTCACCATCACAGAGACTCATTCTAGAAACATTCACATTCACTGCTTGCTTCTGATGTCTGTCTGTCTATGTATGTATGTATGTATGTATGTATGTATGTATGTATGTATGTATGTATCTATCTATCTATCTATCTATCTATCTATCTATCTATCTGTTATGTATATCTATCTGTATATCTGTCAGTCTTTCTCTCTCTGTCATGTATTACATCTCAACCACAGTTTCTCTTCCCTCCATTTCTCCCAGTCCCTCCCCTCACACCCAGATCCACTCCTCCTCTGATTCTCTCCAGAAAACAGGCCTCTGAGGGATATCAACCAAACTTGACATTACAATTACAGGGGGCTTGTTTTTAGGAATTTATGGTTATAACAGAAACAGACATGTGCACGCACAGTTAGGAGATAAGGAGTATTACACACACACACACACAAACACACACACCAAATTTAGAAAGACATGCTTTTGGAGAGAAGGAATAGTCTATAAGGAGGCCAACTGAAAGGTGTGTAGGGTGGCCTTGAGAAGAGGCATGAGAACACAGTTGGAGGAAATTGTATGTTCAGGTGAGGGATAGTGACTCCCGCAGTGAATGGTGGAAGAAGTGGCAGGGGGTTGAAAAGTTATATCACAGACAGACCACGAGGGACTGTAACATCAGGGTGAGAAATGATTTTGGAAATCTGGTCAAGTGAAGACAGAGATGAGCGTTTGAGTAGGGAACTACTGGCCTTGAGTTCCAGGAGCCACTTTGAGGCCTTCAAAATCTCTCAGGTAAGAAGCACTTAATGAAGCCCTTTTTTGGATTGAGCAATATTTAGCCTCTGTATGTCGGGGTGGTAAGAAACTCTTGCTGTGCAGCCCAGTAGGATAAAAAGAAATGCTACAGGATTCCAGTGGCATTCTGGAAGTTCAGAGGAGGGCTGTGAGAAACAGCTAAGAGCCATCCACAGAGCAGAGGACAGAGTGATATCCTGAGCTGAGTATATCCTTGCCATGTATCTTGGGGCAAATTTTACCACAAGCACCTTTTCCTCATTTATAAAATGTTTTTAATGAGAATGTGTATTTGAAAGTTTGAAGTGGAAATTAAGTGGCTTGGTGTGTGCACACTGCAGAGAACACACTTGGCTTCCAGAATTGGATCCAGCACATGACTTTTCTTTCCCTTGTGTTACATTGCAAGTTACCCAGAATGGTGATTTAGCAAATGGCTGCTTCTCTCACCTGGATCTGGGGCTCAGGAGAGGCTCTACTGGTTTTGCTTGATTGACACGAGGCTTAGTTCTGATCCATTCAGGGGTCTCTTCAGTTTGGATCCCAGGGTTTTCTCCATCTGGGACTTCCAATCACTGCAGAATGCTGGGTCCAAGCCTAACAGTGTGTCTGCACACAGATGTCCGGTGTTCCCTGTTTCTAATGGGAAGGACGAACACCCAGCAAGCAGACAGACACAGTCTGCCAAGGAGGTGAGCGGAGTGATAGGTATTCTCCACCAACAAAATGAGCCAATACAAGCCAAATTAAAATATAAAGGCAGGTGTATTGGCGGCAGCTTTTGGGAGGGTCACTGATCCCAAGGACTGGAGACTGGAAAGTCACCATGCAGAGGCAGACAGAAAAGTCAGGGGAGGAGTGGCAGAGAGAGAAAGCATGCACACAGAGAAAGGGGAAGAGCCTCTGTGGAGAGGAAGCCCAGCCCCTTGGCTGGAGAGTTCAGAGATGCTCGGGGAACCTGGAGGCCGGATCCATTATGGTATGTTAAATAAGCACCTCAGGTGCTTGTCCTGGGTCTGAATTCCAACAGAGGAGACATTACATGTATGATAGGGAAACATAGTCTACCATATATGTCATGTCTAGGTTTTTTGGAGGGGGATGAAAAATTTTTAGTTTAGGTATATTAGTTGGAGGCAACAGAAAAAAAAAAAAAAACAAAACAATCCAAACAAATACAAAGATGCACATGGAGGAATATCTTGTGTGTTGTATGGATGAAGCAGCTGTCAATGAAAATCTGATTGGCCAGTTAGCTGGACAGGGGGAGAGAAGAGTGGAAGGTGGGATTTCCCAGAGAGAGGGGGGAATTCTTGGAAGAAGACGGATGAAGGCTCTTTCGCCGGGAGACACAAAAGGAGGCAGCTGCGACAGGTGAAGTAGACAGGCTTAACTTAGGTGATAGAGTTGAGACTCTGTCCACCTAAGGCCTAAACTTTGAAATATCAAAAGTCTCAGCATCTTTATTTTTAGGATCTAAATGTTTTAGACCATAGGTTTTAGGTCTTTTCACCAGGAGGCATAAGCCACCAGTCTTCAACAGATGCAAAATTGATCAGGCCATGACAAGTATTAACCTTAATTTTTTCCCCTTATTTATTGCCCCATCTTTATTAAGATATAATAGACAGGTAGAAATTGCATATATACATTTACAGTAATACTGTGATTTCTGATATTTATATATTTTGTGACATAATTAAAAATAATTAACATATCCATCACCTCACATTTATTGTTTTTGTGCTGAGAACATTTTAGATCAACCCCTTCCACACATCAGAATGGCTAAGATCAAAATCTCAAGTGACAACACATGCTGGAGAGGATGTGGAGAAAGGGGAACCCTATTCCATTGCTGGTGGGAATGGAAATTTGTACAACCACTTTGGAAATCAATCTGGTGCTTTCTCAGACAATTAGAAATAATGCTACCTCAAGATCCAGCTATACTACTCCTAGGCATATATCCAAAAGATGCGCAACTATAAAGCAAGGACATTTGCTCAACCACGTTCATAGCAGCTTTATTTGTAATAGCCAGAAGCTGGACACAACCCAAATGTCCCTTAACGGAGGAATGGATACAGAAATTGTGGTACATTTACACAATGGAATACTACTCAGCAATTAAAAACAAGGAAATCATGAAATTTGCAGGCAAATGGTGGGAACTGGAAAAGATCATCCTGAGTGAGGTATCCCAGAAGCAGAAAGACACACATGGTATATACTTACTCATACGTTATTATTAAACATACAGGACCTAAAATCTGTACACCTCAAGAACCTAAGCAAGAGGGAAGACTCCTGGGCAAAGTGCTCAGTCCTCATTTGGAAAGGCAAACGGGATGGACATGGGAAGAGGGAGAAAATAGGGAAAAGGAAGCATCTGCTTTCTTATTCCCCAGAGATGGGGTGTGGTCCACAGAAATCATCCGAATGTTCCAGCAGTGGTCTCTAACTTTAGGATTTCATTTCCTTCTCTGTTTGCGATTTATCTTTGTTTTCATTTCCACGTTCAAAGACATTCTTTGTTCTCTATCCTGTCAGTAGAAATCGCCTTCCCGGTTCATATAAATCTCATCTAATTATATTTGTGTTATACTTTTTCTTGCTCTTTAAAAATATTTGATTGCTTTCATTTCTCCACACTTTCCTGGAAGTAATTGGTCCCAGAGTGAAGCAATGTCTTCAAGCTCATACTAATGTAGGGATATTTTTCACTCCTTTCACATTTTATTTTAGAATTTGCCCCTGCTGGTCTTATATTTGGTTAGTTTTGGTTTCATTTCTGTTTTGCATTATTTCCCTTGAGCCTGCTTCTTTTTTTAAAGAGGAATTTCTGGTTGCACTATCCACAGTCAAGCTGCCGGTCAGTAATCCTGCTAAACAAGAATGGCACCCATTGTGTCTGATGGATACTTCCCAAATATTTTCCCATGTCATCCCTTAGTTGGTTCTCAATTTAGGCTGAATTTACAAATAATCAGGTTGGGTCTTGGTCTCAGCCTCTGTTGTCTTTCCTTCATTCTGTTGCTTTCCAAATGTGATGTCTCCCTCTTTTGTCTGTCACATGTTTCAAGTAATAGGGGACCTGTTCCACTACACTCATGCGATGCATCCTCTAAAAACATAACAGATAAGACATACAGGACAGCTGCCTGGTCTCTGGAGATACTGTTTTTCACTCTGATTTGAAAGTTTTCCAGAAACTAATTTCACTTGCCATTCATTTAATGTTAGCTGCATGTGCACAGTTCAGGTCTAGGTTCTGTGGATGAAATACATCACAGTAGACTTTCAAATATTTAACACCTATTAAATCTGCCAAACAATTATGTCACTCATACTCAATCTAAGAGATATTCCCAGCAGTATGACTGTATGATATTAACAAATTCCATGACAAGGAAAATTGACAGGAAGAGATTTCAGGGATTCATTTGTGTTGAGCATTTCCTAGCAAAAAAGCGAACTTTAGCTTGCTAACCATATTCGCATTGGCAGCACTGGCCACAGCTGTAGACAGTGGTGAGATGGTAAATATTTTAACAACTGGCTTTCTGGAGGGTGCAAATGCCTGTCAATAGTGACAGCATTTGACCATTGCCACAGTGTAAATATACCATTCATGGTTGCTTTCTGGCTATGTCTGGACTTCACTGAATGAGTGACAGGAAAGCAATGCACACAAATGTCCCTCCTATGCTGCTGTGAGCACCTCTATCACACCACTGAGTACAGGCTGAAGTCACAACCAGAAAAACATTTTGAGCTTTTCTAAATCTTTCCTCACATTTACCATGTGTTAAAAAAGGAAACGGATTTCCATTATTTGTATAGAAATAGAGCTGCAGGGCAAGACTGCATCTCTATCCTGGGTGAAGTCTGCTATCTGTCATCGGGCCAGCTGAGTGGAGAGATAAGAAAAGATAGAGGGCTGCAGATCAAATATTGAGGTCCTCGGCCCTCTGGAAAGAAAAGTTCGTGCAGGTACTAACTCTGAGGTTTAATGATACTGTCCCCTAAAAACAGATTTGATATGTTAATTTTCATTCCAAATAGATTAGTGATAGTTTGACAGCAGATAAATGCAGGATGTCATGTAAGGCGTAACGTACCCACTGTGGATATGTAAGGATGGCCTTACATATTGGAGATGAGCTGTTGTAAAGCATCTCCTTTCATGGGAGAGGTGAAGACTGAAGAACTTTTCATTTGTGCAGGTCAGCCCTGAGCTTGCACACCCTCCCTGCTTCTCACCTGGAAGCAAGAAGCCCAAGGAACTTCGGTATTTAGCTGGGATGAGATGAGAGCCACACTGCCAATGGCTGCTAATGCAACTATTCTGAGGAATCTGAAGTCTAGAAGTGGTGAGCAGATGCAGGGGCTGGCGTGGTAAGGAGAGTGGAGTTCCCTTTCTTCTAGGTATGTCTCAATAAATCACACATCACATGCAGTATTCTGCATGAGGTTCACCAGGATCTGAAGAGCTGCCTCACATGGGAAGGAGTGGAGATGACTGGCTTTACAAAAGTAATGACATGGACATGTAAGGACATGGCTTTTTCCAAGGGTGTGCTTATCCCTACAACTCTGACAGTGCCATGCATCGACACCAACAGCCATCCCTTCTTTCGGCCTTGCAAACCCAGTACTTCCAGTTCTAAGTTGGTGGAAAATATTCTTCCGTCCATCCTTATTGACAACTCAGATTAGAACTTTAAATCATCCTGCACTTATGGATTCCTCAAACTCAGTTTCTCGTATTTCAAAGTGTAAAAAATACCTGCCAATTTTGAGATTGCCAGGGATGTTATGAGAGCAGTTTTGAGGAGTTTCGTCATGTTGTCGAAAGCTTCACATTCTACATTTTTGACTGCAGGAAGAAGAAAGAGTAATGGGCTAGGTTTTCATTCACTTAGGATGTCCACTCGTTTTTATAAAGAGCTGAGTTCTGTTTGTATGCATTTCATTGCTTTCTAGAACAGGGTGCTATTATATTGCTTTTTTTTTTTGCATGAATTCTTATGTTTTTTTATGCTTTTTGGTTTTGTTTTACTTATATTTTTACGTGGCAGTCTATGTGTCCAAACGTGGTGTTCTGGCAGAATTCTCCTTCTGCCTCCCTCTCCTGTCCTAACCCTGGCACCACTGATGCTGCAACACAACTGTGTACTCCCCATCATGGCTTTTTGGATTTCCACAACAGACTCTTCCTCCTAGCTGCTGCTCGGCTCTGCTTTCATCCCGGCAGTGCCAACACAGGCCTGTGTCACGATGAACTATGTAATAATCATGAGTCAAGAACTTGATTTTGAGAGCAGTGTCTTTCTATAGGCTTCAGCAATAAACACCTCAGCCTGGACTTGCACCGTCTCTCTAAGCATGAAGCCCAAGCTTCCAAACCTCCTGGCAATGGGTGTTTAGGATTCTAGTTAAACGCCCTGCTGATGTTTAAACAAACCACAGAGAAAACACTGTCAGTCAGTTTTCTAAACATGAATCACTTCCAGCTCTAAAAATGACCTTCAGGGACCGAGCTGCCTCCACAGTGAGGTCATTGCATCTTACCCTCCTCCTAAAAAATTTATATCAGTGAAGCATCCTGTTCCCCGGACGTCTATGACGTGATGCCCAGGAGAGCAAATGTGTTCCACAGCATTTAGCACTTTTAGAGCCTCTGACCTAGTCTGCTTTTGTAACTGTGGATGTTAAAATCAGGCAGTCATCAGCGCTAACTCTGTACTGCTGAAGAATAGGAGCTTGCATCTTAGGAGTAAGTGCATCACAGAGGCTGAAATGTGGAAGCTTTTGGGTACCACTGTGTGCTCTCTGTGCATGCATGTGTCCACAGGCATCTCCAGGGTGCATGCTTGTAGTTACCAGAGGAGAACTCTGCATATCCTGCTCTATTGTTTTCTACTTTATTCCTTTCAGACACAGACTGTCACCAAATTGTACCTTTCTACTCTCTTCTATGCTTGGCTAGCATGTAAGGCCCAGTGAGCCTCCTGTCCCCACACACTCCAACCACAGTGATGAGGTTACAGCCTGACTTTTCTTTGGTGTCTGAGATCTGTATTCCTATATGGGCTTTTACAAAATGAGTCATCCTCAGCCTGCTTTCAGCTTTTCTTTGTTGCATATTGGGTATGAAAGACTATTGGCTCAGAGGATAGCATAGAGCACAGGTCTCCTCTTTTGGTTAGGTGGCTATGTGTAAGAGAAACAGCCTATTCTAGCCTCTCCCCCTCTTTCTCACATATCTCCTCAAACTGGGTTCCTGCTGTTATCTCTGCTGTGAGATGGATATGAGTTATGTGTATAGAGTTCAGTGGTGGCAGATTGGTGCACCTGACATCTTCTCAGACACTTTTGTAGATTTCTAGACCTCACTACAAACCCACAAATATCAATTTTCGGGGGGTCTCTGTTCAGCATCCAAGCCTCCTCTGAACTTCCCAGCATGATCCTGATCATAATACTGGCTTAGAAACTCTCATTCTGGAACATGCATGCTTGCCCTTCTCCGCGAGCCTGGCAGAGACATTCACCAGAACCCAAGTTTGCTCTCCTGTGTGCCCAGATTGAAGAAGTAAAGGCTGGGATTCAGGTATGTGAGAAAATAGATACTGAGAAAGACAGGGTTCCATTCAGCAGTGTGATTGCGAGAGTGAGAACAGCCTCAGAGGCTCATATGCTTGAATGCTTGGTCTCCAGTTTGTGGAACCGTTTGGGAAGGATTGGGAAGTGTGGTCTTGTTGGAGAGGGTGTATCAACGGCTTTGGGTTTTGAGGTATCCATTCCCAGTGATTTCTTTCTTTCTGCCTTGTGGTTGTTGCTCAACATGTAGGCTACACACTCCTACTCTAGCAACATTCCTGTCTGCATGCTGCCATGCTCCCCGCCATGATAATTATGGCCTCTACTATTTTCTGGATCTTTGAGCCCCAAATAAAATGTTTTCTTTCATAAGTTGCCTTGTCCATACATGGTGTTTTGTCATGGCAATAGAAAAGCAACTGAGGCAACCATCAAGCATTTGTTCATTGGACATGTGTTTTTCTTGTTTTGACTGTGTGTTGGGAGCTTTTCTAGGGGCAAAGCAATGGACAAGACATTCAACATTTGAGACATTATAACAACACATAGCATCTCTCAGGACATTGCAATCATGTGGCGAGATATGTAACAAACAACATTGTTACACAGCTTAGAGATAGTCCAGAAGTCAGTATGGTGATTCCTGCATGGAAATTACTGGTTAAAGGATGAAGACTGCATTTCATGAGACGTGTATCAACAGGAAAATAGAAGTAAGAATGGCTATAGGAGTGTATGATAGAGAGGGTAGAAGGAGCAAGGTTTTCAGGGAAGAAGGAACCATTTTACAGAGAATGAGGTCCTGAGATCATGAACTGGCTGTGGAGTCACCTGACCATCATTATGGCTGTCAGACCTCCATTCATTGATCTTGAACAGCTTCTGAGGCTACTTACTCATTTCCTTTTAAGGAAATTCTCATTGATTAGACATCACCAAAGATTCCTACCTGTGACAACATTCTGGTTACTGTTTTATTCTTTACTGCCCACAGGGAAAAGGTGCCCACACCATCTTTTAGTTAAACACCACCCGTGGCCTCTGGTAATCAGTGATTCCTTTGCCCTTGTGAAATCCAGGAGCCCATTGCAGACAGGACCTTCACCCATAGAGCATAGCCACTGTAAGCTTTCAAGAATTCAAGTCCCTCCTCATTTACCAATGACTTAATGAGAGTCTCGGAGGGCACCCTGTGGATGTGGCGGGGAGTGGTGGTGTCCAAGTTTGTGCTGTGAATTATAAGTGTGTGTGGTGCATATACACAAATGTGCAGTTGTGTGCATACAGGCATGTACATGTGTAAGCTAGCAGACTCTTCCTTCTACTCTTACTACTGTGTGCCTTAGGAATATCTTGAGACAGGGTCTCTAATTGAGCCAAAAACTTCTCTGTTCTGCCAGGAAGCTCTTGGGCTCTGACTGTATCCGCTCTCCAGTGCTGGCATTGTAGGAACGAGGCATGCCCAGCCAGGCCCAGCCATGCCCAACTTCTTACATAGATGTCAACACTCAGGTCCTGTTGCTTGTAGAACATGCTCTCTTAACTATACCACAGACACTCACAACACACACATAAAAAAATCTCTCACACACGCACGCACATGAACACTTTCCTTTTCAAACAATACACCAAAAAAAAAAAAAGTGACTATATCTGGCTCTGGTGATGAACTTATCCTCAAGTTCCCACAATTTTTTCTTTCTGCATTATCAAACCAGACATCACAGATCTTTCTGTAATCAGGGAAGCAAGTGAAGATAGATCTTCACCCAATATTTCAGCTCCAGCCTGGGTACAAGCAGGGACCTTATCCCATGCCCTCTGCCTCTCTCACCTCCTGATGGCACATTGCAGAATCCAGTAGGAAGTGGCTGTCAGGGTGGAACCCAGGGCCCTCAGTTGGCATTGCCCTTCTTTGGCAAAGCTTCTTTTGTAGCTGCATGTTTGGCAGTATGATGTCATCTATGGTGTTGACATCTTGCTGGATGAGAGCTGAAGAAGGAGAGCTGAATTCTTTTCTTCCAAATTGGCTCTGTTGGCAGTTGAATGGGTGACAGCAAGCAATTATTCCTTTCCTTCTTTTGCCTGTGTTCTCTGGTCTTATTCACAGGCACAAAAGGAAAACATTTCTGCAGTGTGGAGTGCCAGAGGATTGCTGTGAATGGGTTGGGGCCATGTGATGCCTGCTGAATGCAGAGCAGTCTATTTCCAGCATTCCTCATGTGTGAGTCTGTCTGCTTGCTTCTTAGTGTGAATGTGAAGACAGGCTAGCTCTTTCTGGAAGGAAGTTTCCATAAACCCCCTGCCTTAGCTCATCAACCACCATCAGGCTTCTGGTCTTCCAAATATCTCCGCTTGTGAATGGACACACCTGTTCTTTTCAGAGCCTCAGGCCCCCGTGCCCTCTCTAGGCTCACACTGGAAAATGGAACTTTCAATTTCCTTTGACATTTATGAACCTCAGGAGTCTGGGGACAGATGTTTCTCTGTGCTGCGGCCCTGCCCTGGGGAGAAGGCTGACAATCAATTTCTAACCTGTTGCTGGGCAGCTCAGGCCTCATGAAAAAGACTTAATCTCCAATGATTAAACTTTAAGATCTTTCTCCCCATTTAAGTTCTGGGCTCGTTTTATGACTGTGGAAGGAGCAGTTAAGCAAAGGGGAGAGGAGTTTACTGTACCTTAACTTGTGCAGCAAATTGAATTTCTATTGATGAGAAGTACTTCTCTCCCTACGAACTTTCCAGGAGCCTAGACTGAGAAAGATGGGCAGAGGTTTGTGGATTTAAAAAGAATGACAATGCGGTAATGACATAAGAGATGAAGCTGTCGGCACTGCTCCAACGCTGCAGATTAATTTTGACAGGATTCTTTGTAGCACGGAGAGGACATGCTCCCTGTGCTCCTGGGGAATGACTCCAGAGGAAACCAGACAAATGCACAGATACAGATTTGCTGTGGTTACTGGTCTCTGTTTTGGTCTTTATTCCCTCCCACCCCCAGATTCCACCAGCTCTTATCTGTAGGTGTGAACTCAGTAGCATAAGCATCTGTACTCTGGGTGCTTCTCTCTCATTTTAAGCATGCGCAGCTCTTCTGTCCTGAAATTGCACACATCCACATAGAGACTAGAATCACAACAATTGGCGATAAGTACTGAGCTGACGTGCTGGGCACTGTTCTAGTTGTCTCACATGTACTAAGTCATGCTCTAAGCCTGATGTACTGTGACTCTGATTTCCAACTAGGCAGGAAGGAGGTCAAGGAAGCTGTATAGCTGGGATTTGAGGCCAGAGCCTGATTCATGTACTCTCTGCACACTGCTCTGGTCTCTGCTTGCTTTCCTTTCCTTCCATCCAGGAGACCTTTTGCCCTAGTGGGTTTGGTGGACTAGGGCTGGAGACCTGGAAAGGTATATGATAGAGATTAGGGGTGTTGGTTAAAGTGTAAAATGACCTCCTGTGACGAACAACAGGTCACAGCAGCGGCTCACTTGAGGGAAGGTCTTGTCCAGCTTTATTATCTTGGACCATCTATGGAGTCTACATTAATGTCTGATTTTTTTTTTTCAATCAGGGTACCTGGAGCTATAACAGAGGACCAATTTGAAGGCACCCAACTGTTACTCACTCAGAGAGGAAGGGTAGGCATTTTATATGTTAATATATTGGGACAAACCGTTTCAAATTGCCAATATTTAACTATTCAGCCTACTGAAGCAGCAATTTCATGCTGGGACAGCACTTATGTTTAGATTGAATTAATAGTTACAGGTTTTTTTTCTTTCCCATCACGTCAACCCATGGGGTGGAAGACTTTGTACCACCAGGCATTTTTTTTCTTCTAAATATACTTATTCTTAATCCTCTTTTCTCTTTCTGGGAGTATCACAGCATCCCTTTTCATATGATATAAATGCCACTAGCTTTCTTTTTATTTGCATGTATCAAAGAAACTAGGCCATCTTTTTTATGTCTTAGACCTGTAGCTCCCTTGACCAAGTCTTGTCTTTTTATAACTCACAAACAGCATCCTATATAATAAAGAACACTTACTGATAATATTTAAAAAGCTAAAAACCACAAATAAATAGTTTAAGGAATCCTTCCATTATAGCTGTTTTGGTTTGGCTTGGTGTGTGTGTGTGTGTGTGTGTGTGTGTGTGTGTGTGTGTGTGTGCGCGCCTGTGTGGCACAGGTATGTGTGCATGTGGTAGCTAGTACAAAATCTGTGGTATTGTTCCTCAGGCTATCTTGCATTTTGATATAGGCTCTCTGCTTGGTGTGGAAAACTCTGGTTAATCTGGGTGGCAGGTGAGGCTCAGAGATTTGCCTGCCTTTGCCTCCCAGAGCTGAGATGTATACTACCATTTCTGACTTTTTTTTTTTTTTTTTTTTTGTCATGGACGCTGCACTTTGAATTTTTTCAGGGCCTGATGTTTACACAGCAAGCACTTTACCAATGGTGCCATCACCACTGCTCTGCATTAATCATTTCTTGAAATCATCTCCATGTCAAAGGCAGCCAGCTTGTGTGGAAGGGGACACTGTGTTGACATGCTATAGCCTTGTTCACTTTACTCTGTGTTCATGTGTAGGCAAGGTGTCCTAAGTAGCATCCATTGGGACCCAAAGCAAACTTCTTTCTCCAAAGTCAGGAACACTCTACTGGGAAGGAGGCTCTCTTCAGTTACTGCTGCTGGAGGGAAGGACCCCAGGGTGGACTGTGGCTAGAAGGCAAAGTGGGCAGTCTGTTGCTTTTTCAAGGGTTTTGCCTCTTGTTCAGTTTATGATTCATTCCACACCAGCATGTCTCAGCTGTGACTCTGCGAGTCTATCGCAGGACAAGCATATTTTTGATGGGCTTCATGCAGGATTCTGTTAAAGCTTATCTCTGCTCTTCTCTGGATGTGTCCGGGATGGTGTTAGCAGTTTATAGAGAGACGGAAGGGAGTATGATCACTTTTTTCATTGGGAGTGGGCCAAATAAATGCAAGGTTGCATGTGTATGCATGTCTGCGTTAATCTTTACGAAATGAGTGGATGGTGAGGTGAGAACCAGCATGAGCTGGAGCTCACATACCAGGGAGAACCCTGTTGAGCTGGGAGATGAACATGTCTGGAGAGGCCATACACATAAGAGAGCTAATCAGAGAGGCACTCGTGATGCTGACAGGCTGTTTGTAACAGGGGGGCATGCCAATTGTTTTGGCTTCTATTTCATTTGAATAATTTAAAGAAAATGTCAGGCTTGACCTACAGTATCTCTCAGAATCTTCTAGAAAACAATGGAAATATCATATGGGTTCTCTGATGTGTCAGCGTCTTCTCTTCAGAGTTAGTTCTTAAAGTGGGAACTGGAAGCTATGCCAGAAAAGAATGAGATTTGTGAAGGAAGTTCTAAAGCAAGGCAGTGTAGGTGAACACAGAAAGCCAAAACAATGAGTTACATAAGAAGCCTAGTTTTCCTCTAACGCAACACGTTATGAATCAGAAAAAAATTAAATGTTCTCATTAGAGAAAATTAATATCACTGAGAAGTTCACACACAAAGCAGCAGAAAACATAATTATGTTCCCAACTCACCATCAGTAGCTCACTGGTTTCTATTTTGACATTTTCTTGAGTTACAAAGTCTAAATAATTGTGGATCCTCTTCAAATTTATCTTATATGGAAACTTAAGGTGTGATCAGATTTTATTTGGGGGGAAGATAATGCTATAGATGATATGTTTAGACAGTTTACATCTTCTGATACCCCCATGGAAAACGTGATTAACTCTTTTTCATCATAAATGGAATATTATTCCTAGAATTTCTTGGATGGTGAAAACAAAAATGCTTGAGGTTGTTGAAAATGGTGTCAAATTGCCTTCTAGAAGGCCCCATCTAGTCACATGGACAGAAGCCATGAACGTCCCATCTCCAACAGTTACATTAAATCACATCATGCTTGATCATGAAGTTTGTTTTTCTTGTAAATGTTTCTTCGCAGATTTGACCACTGACTTGTTGGCATTTCAGTGATTTTACCAATGACAAGATTAACTTAGAGGTTTCTCCATCCACCTCCCTTGGGAACTTTAAAAGCTGAGATGACTTTTACAGAATCCTCATGTATTAACACTTGCCAGAAAGACTGAAGCCTCTACATGGATGGAGGCTCAGGAAAGATGCCACAGCTGGACTGTTGATTTGCTTTTCTGTGTCTGTGTCCATCTCTGTCAAAAGCCAAATGATCTTTATGGTGTGAAAATACACCATGGAGAAGATGTAGGAGAAGAGACCCCAGAGTTAGCCTTCTTTTATTTACAGATTCAGAGAAATGATTCCTCATTTTTGTGAGCACTTTAAGACCCTTTCCAGTAAACTAGCTCAGTAAGTTTATGCCTGCCTGCCACTGTCCGTCTTTCTATCTATTTGTCTATCTGTCTGTGGTGATTTAAATAGATTTGGCCCCCAATAGACTCATGTGTGTGACTTCTTGGCTACAGGGGGTGGCACTATTAGGAGTTGTGGCCTTGTTGGAGTAGATGTGGCCTTGATGGAGGAAGTGTGTCACTGTGAGGGCTTTGGGGTTTCCTATGCTCATGGTCTGCCCAGTGAAGACAAGAACCTCCACCTGACTGCCTGCAGATGAGAGTCTCCTCCTTGTTGCCTTTGGATCCAGGTGTAGAACTCTTGACTCTTACAGTACCATGCAGCCTGGATGCTGCCATGCTTCCCACCATGATGATAATGGACTGAACCTCTGAAACTGTAAGCCAGCCTCAATTAAATATTTCCCTTTACAGGAGTTACCTTGGTCATATGTCCCTTCACAGCAATGAAACCTTAACTAAGAAACTATCTGTCTGTCTATCTATCTATCTATCTATCTATCTATCTATCTATCTATCTATCTATCATCTATCCATCCATCCTCCTCCTCTTTTTCTATCTAATCTATCCCTATATTTTTATTTGTCATCTATCTTTTAATATGTGTTGCCTACCTGTCCATCATTATCTGTTTACTGTCTATCATCTGGCTCTCTCTCTCTCTCTCTCTCTCTCACACACACACACACACATAAGTACTTATACATATACATGTATATATGTCATCTATATCATCTCTCCTTTATTATCTATTATTATCAACCTCTATGGCATCTATCACTTAATTCACACCTTTATGTGATCTATCGTTATCTTGACCATCTTGATCCAGTCACTTTTTGATCAGCCCTTATATACTTGATAGCTACTTCCCTTCACAGAGGAAGTTCCACTCCAAAGTCCTTGTCGACTCATACCTGCTGCCCAGATAGGATGCCATATTTATGCCTTTATTTTTTATATAGGTCCTTTTTGACTGTGGTGTCAGTGAATCTAGTTCTAAATGATACTTCAAATTCAACTCTCCATCTTAATTTCTGAAAGAAAAAACTGCCTATGTTACCTGAACCAGCCATGACTTCAGTTGCCACTACAGTGCTTGTCTTTTATACCATCAGTGGATGTTGTCAGACCAGATTCCTGTCTGCCCAGGATACCCAAGAGTGGCCCTGGGTACCCAATTTGGTTAAAAGCAGAGGAGGATAAAAGTTTGGATTACATTTCTACAAATCATCACTAGTTTGAGCATCAATAAGAGATCTGGATACAAAACTGATTTAGGCACAAGAAATGTCCTTGTCTAGAAAATACCACAGACAGTAGAAAGTGTCATGATGTTAAGACATTCCCAGAGAAATGGTTTGATATTGTCTCTGGAAATCTTCCTATTTTGTGATTTTCATCTCTGTTTTATGTCACCCACTTGGCACCAAATGGTGAAAGCTCGGTGGTTTTGTTTTTATAGGAATCATTATATCTGTGGATGAATAAAACAAGAGCTGGTGAGTTAAAATTTTAATGCCTTTGATTATTCAAACATTTTATCTACAGAGTTTTTGCAGCAATTTTGTCCTCTGGCTAAACAATTATTACACTGTTGTAGTTTTCCTACTTTACAGCATGTAGCCTTGAATCCACTGGCTCCCTTTCCAATGTAAATCCTTCTATTTCAGATTCTCAATATGTCTGAGGTTTTTGTCAGTTGCTGGTCACCATGTACACTGTGTAGAAATGGTGTTCATGGCACTGTCGGGTCCACAGTCTCAGCCTGTCAGGGAGAACTGCACATAGAGTGAAACAAATCTCTGCTAATCTTAAGACTAATGAAAATCTCAAATAATAATAATAATAATATTGAAATGCATACAAACTGTACATAACAATTAACCACTTACAAGTCAAGATTGATACATCATCTTTATGTTTTAAGTAGGTCTGGACTATGAGTATAGGATAAGAGCATAATTTATAACATTTAATTAAAATAGGCAGCTGCCTGCAATGACCTAGAGTTCAACTACATCATTCAAAGTGAACTACCTGTCCCTTATCTCTGTATAACTCTACCAGTTATAACCCAAGCCTTGGGATAGAGAGATAGTTTGGAAAGATAGAAGAATGAAGAAAGGAAGAAAGAAAGGAAGAAAGGAAGGAAGGAAGGAAGGAGGGAAGAAAGGAACCAAGCTACACATTTTCTGTTCTACTCACAGAAGAGCCAAGATGTGAATTGAGTCAAGTACAGAGTGGTTCATCTCAAGGACAAATTCAGTTTGCATATCATCTTGCCACACATGAGCTATTACTTGATGTTGATGCTGGATATTTGTCGGGAGTCTACCTCATTTCAGATCCTACTTTTGTTGTGTTGGAAGCATCCAAGTTTTACTGACTCTGCTGCAATTCCCAGACCCACAGTTGTAATAATTAAGACATAGGAATGCATATGAAACAAGCACTTGGGGCAAAGGGCAAACATGGTATCTGATAGAGAAAACGGTTTTGCATAAACAAAAAGCCTTAGGAGTTATTTGGAATTCTAGAAAAGAAAAAAATATTCAAACTGAATTTAGCTGAAGGAGTTTAGGAAAGATTATTAGTCTTGAAGGTCAGTGGGTGAAATCTTAACTTCACTGTGAGAATGATAAGAAGTAGCTGAATTTTAATCAGAGGAATTCTGAGATTTAATATCTACTTTTAAATGACCGTTCTGTGTATAGTCCAGAGACTGAAAGACTATGAAAAAGAAAGCATTGGAGTAGACTGGGTGAAACACCAGTTTTGTCCCATCCAGGTTCTGGGCTGGATAAGACAACCAGATACGCTGGAATGGTGTGGCAAAGGCAGAACCAATAGCATTTGGGTTTATTGGTCCTAAATCAGGGAGGAAAGGTGATGACACTATCAAGGAAGCTGATTGGGTACTATTTCTAACTCCTGAAGTGGGGTACAGAGGAAGGCGATGAGCTCAAGTCAACTTGCTGAATGTGCTATGTAAGGGGACGGACAGTTGGGGAACCTAACCACAGTGGTACATGTTTCCAGGGCTTAGGAAGGATGTCACCATCACAGACCTGGCAGTGCACAGGAGTTAGGTCGGCTATAGAACAGGGCTTTTTATACGGGTGGAAATGAACCCAGAGTTCATGTGTGGGGCTAGAGCAATGGAACTCCCAGAGGTAGGAGATGGTGAGAAAAAGCAGACATCAGAGGAACCTGAGAACTGTGCGGCAGGAAACAAGAATGCTGTAGTGCCACACAAATAAAAACAGAGGATTGTGAAAGGAAGCATGAGTAACAAAGGCAAAATGTTGCTTAGAAGACAGTCACAGTAAGGCCTAGAAATGTCCTTAATGTTTTACCTTAAAATTATATATGTATGCATGTGGTATAAATACTTTGTACTTTTCACCACAAATATGCATATTGTAGAATAATATATTAACAGTATATTGTTAATACCTGTATATTATATAGTATACATAATATGTGTGTGTGTGTGTGTTTCTGGTTACAAATACATTGAATATTGAAAGCAAGTGTTTTAATATGGGGTTATAAAAGTGGAGCTCATGCTAGGAAAAACCCCACATGTGCTAAGTGAAAATTTCATTGACTAGTCTGTTCAGGTGCACTAATTTTTTATGAAAGTAAGAAAGATCCTTATTTCTTGTGAACTTATCTTTAGAAAAAAATCAGTGAGCCAATGAGGCAACTGCCTAACTAGAGATCTAGTGGGCTTCTTCTCATGTGTTTTACCACTAAATCACATGACTATGTTTTAAAGAAAGCTTAACTAAATGTAATTGTGTGTTAAACTGGTAACATGATAAACAAAGAACATATTTCAAATGATTTTCACAAGCAGAATGACTGGATATGAATTAGTACTTTAAATGAGTTTACTGTAATATTGATCTCAATATTTTTTTAGTTGTTTTATTTTAGTTGTTTTATTTGACACCCTGTCTTTTTTTGGACAGGGTGTCAAAGCTAGCTCTGGCTGGATGGAACTCTATGCAGACCAGACTGACTGTGAACTCACAGAGTTCCACCTGTCTTTGCCAAAGGCTGTGGTTGGAAGTGCACGCCACCACACAGCACTTTAATTAATTATTAATTATTAATTAATTAATTAATTGAGACAATGTCTCATTGTAGCCAAGGCTGTGCGGGAACTCACTGTATGACTCTGACTATCCCTACACTAGTATTCTTTCTGTTTCAGCCTCCCAAGTTGTACTGGCTAATTTTATGTCAGCTTGACACAAGCTAGAGTCACCAGAGAGGAGGATCTCTCAATTGAGAAGATGCCTCCAGGAGATTAGGCTGTATAAACTGCAGGACATTTTCTTAATTAGTGATTGATATGGAAGGGCCCAGTCCATTGTGGGTGGTGACATCCGTGGGCTGGTGGCCCTGGGTTGTATAGGAAAGCAGGCCGAGCAAGCTAGAGAAAGAAAGCCAGTAAGCAGCCCCCTCCAGGCATCAACTGCTGCCTCCCAGTTCCTGCCCTGTGTGAGTCCCTGTCCTGACTGCTTTTGAACAATTGTATGGAATGTTGTGGGTGAAATAAATTCCTTCTTGTTCATGTTGCTTTGGGTCATGGTCTTTCATTACAGCTAGCAACCCTAGTTAAGACACAAGTGTTGGGATTGTAGGTGTGACCATTCACACCAAACCCTACATTTATTTTATAGAAAGAGTAGGGCAAAGCTAAGAACACATTTTCCTATGAGTAACCTAAAACTATATCATAAATTTCTAATTTAACCAATACATGTTCAAATGGCTTGATATATATCTCAGTGGTATATCACAGCCTATAAGCATAGCCTAGATACAAGGCCTTGGTCTCCATTCTCAGTCCCGTATGGTGACAGTCCCATATTCTGTCTCTTGCATTTCACCACAGAAATGAGGAGACTCTCTAAGCACCTGATTTGGGCCTTGGTGCATTTTAGGCCAGAGGAGGATGGCATGAACCTGGTGCTGGAAAGTGAGGATGGTTCTCAGACAAATCAACACCACGACATAAAGTCAGATTGTGCTTTTAGTTGCCCTTCTTGTCCAAAATCACAAGTTATCCATGAAAATAGCCTTAGTTAATTTCTACAAGTTGACTATATAGAAAATACTCAAGTCTCTAATGCTGTTTACTAAGGAGAAAACCAGAAAGCCTCACTGATGCCTCCTGAAGCAGCAATTCAGTGTATTTATCTGAAGTTAGAAAAAGGGGAAATGGAGCCTAACCTTGCTTTTCAGGAAGGAACTGTAATTATGACAGCCCAAATTTTCTCATTTGTTGAGGGTAAGTTCCAGTCTGTAGAAGCATGCTGGCTGCTCATAACTGAGGCCTGGTTTATCTCTGCCTCATAACAGTAGGACAGAACTGATTTGGGAAGACTCAAATTAGTTAAACATCTTTAGGTGAGAGGTAGGAAAGGCAGATGCAGGGATACCCATCACTGTCCAAGAAACCTGTTGAGCTCACAGTTATTTATATGCAAGTATCCATCCAGTATTGTCTTTTCTTTTTTAATTTTAATTATTTTTACAATTTATTCATTTTATATCCCAATTGTAGCCCATTCCTTCATTTCCTCCCAGTCCTGCCCTCCCTCTCTCTTTCTCCTTACCTCTTCCCCTAATCTACTGAAAGGGGAAGTTTTCCTCCCCTGCCATCTAACCTTAGCTTATCAAACCTCATCAGGACTGCCTGAATCCTCTTCCTCTGTGGCCTGGCAAGGTCACATTGCCTGGGGAGGGGGGGGTATCAAAGAGCAGACAACTGAGTTCATGTCAGAAGTGCCCTCCCCTTCCTTGGGAACCCACATGGAGACATATGACACTTGGGTTTAGTGATGTATGACACAGGGCTGAGTGTCACCCATCCCTATAATGTAATCCTCTCAGAAAAGCTTCAGCTGGGACTTTGGGCCTAATTCTCAGCTTGTTGGAAATGCAAAGGAAAGAATGACCAGCTAAATAGCACCCTAGAAAATTGGTTGGTTGTGTCCAGAAGGCAAGACATTTCATAGGGGCCTGCTGGCTCTTCCAGGGCTTCAGGGCTTTGAAGCGGGTTATGTTCTGGATTGGAGGAATGCTAAGAGCCTGAATGACTGAGCATGGCACGACCAGTGGTCAATCCTCAACCCACCCACCCACACTCTCTCTGTGGCCATGTCTATACAGTGGCCACGTTTATACAGCTGCTGATCATCCAGGCACATGTTCCTTCCATTACAATTTCCGTTCTCTTGAGACTCCAGCTACAGTTGTCTGTCCTCTTTCCACTCCAAGGTAACCTCAGTGGCAAAAACTTTCCAAAAAGTGAGTCTCTGAGTGTCCAGAGACTCTTCTCTGCCCCCTCAATCATGTTCATACTCCACAGGTGGCACACTGAGCCGTTGGGTGTGAGTTGCCTTCCTGTTGGACCCAGATGCTCACACCTTCCCTGAGAATGTCTAATAGAGCACGCACTTCACACTCAGGAAAAAGTTCTATCCAGAAAAGAGAATTTTTTAAATTTTTTTATTTATTTTTTGTTCTTTGTATGTGTAGGTAAAGAAAATCTTGCAGATTCTCTGCCTGGAGCAAAGCTATACACACTACATTTAAGCAGATAATCATTCGCCAAATGTCTGTCTAAATTCAGGGCATGATTCAAATTTCATAGTTGGTGGAGATTAGGAGAAAATGTCTACAATATTTTAGAGGTCTCTTAACACGACAATAATGGAAGAGAAAAGCGGAGAATGATCGGCTAATTAATTGCCTCCTCACTAGACACTTTGGGATACTTTCCACTCCAACCAACAGGGGGAGCTGTGTGACTTTTCTCCTAAATCCTAATTATAAAACAAAACAAAACAAACAAACAAACCAAAAAACCCAGGTCTCTGCCTTCATTAAAGTACATGTTTCCTTCTCTTAGTGAAAAATTGTAGCTTTTCTACATGACTCTCATATAGCTCTTGTTCTAGTTTTAAAGCTTAGTGTTTTGAGGGTTTGGAGGTCTTTTATTCTGAGAGAGAGGAGTCAGCTGTGGCTTCTTCCATAGTACTATGTAGCAATATTATTTACTTCATACATCTGTTATGGTGTCTTTTTAAAGATTGCAAGCATGTTGTTTTATTTTTATTGACCCCATAATATGTTTACATATTTATTGTTGCACAAATTTTAAGAACAAAAGAACAGGTTAATGTCCCCTAATTTCATGTCTGTGTGTGTGCTTCCAACGAAATAGTATGTAACTGTGAATACATTATAATGATACACACTCCAAGATAGATGTTTGTGTGAGCAGGGGAGTTAAATGATAGGAATTGCATGTATTTTCTAGAAATGAACATTGCAATACACAGATGCTTTGGTATTGCTTGGCATTTTTTCCCCCTGAGAATGTAGAAATAGGGGTTCTAATATATGTGAGCAAGGGGGTTCTATTCTCATATGAGAGGGTCAGATGCTGGATCAGAGAACAGTGTTGGGGATAACATGGTGGAGAGTAAGAGGACACAGTGAAGTGGAGTGGGCCTGTGCAAAGATCCGGGGGAGGGAAAGAGGCTAGCACACTTGGGGAAAAGCGTGCTTGTGGGTAGTGGACGAGGCACTTTCTCAGCCAGCTGGAGTGTGCTTTGCCCTGGCGGTTAATGGCGGTCAAGTCAGACCTAAGATGACTTTAAAGTACTTTCAGCTCTTTATCAGGGCATGTGGTGGCTTGAAGCTCACGCATGAAAAAAAAAAAAAAACTGCCCCACAAGTAACTTCAAGGTCTTTCTTTATGTCACAGGTTGGGAATTTGTGGTGGGTAAATAGAATAAAAATGTTTCATTTTGCGTCTATTGTTTATTATACAATTTTTAAAATTAGTGTGCATGATGTAATTAAGTACAACGTATGTTCTTAAACAATACTCAACATGACTGATTCCCTACTTCTGTACCCTAAAGGCAACATCTGTTATAAATTACTTCTATGTCTTTCCAGAGGTATTCTAGTTGCCAAAGCATCTTTCCTACAAAGAGGAAGAAGAAGAAGAAGAAGAAGAAGAAGAAGAAGAAGAAGAAGAAGACAGATACCCAGGCAGGTGGTGTGTGTGTGTGTGTAGGTCAAAGGTCAATATTCAGGCACTAATACTCTTTGTCTTAAACAGACAGGTTGTCTCACTGGGACCTGGGCATGCAGCTAGGCTAAGCTGACTGGGCTAAGCTCCAGGGATCCTCCTATCTCTACCTCTGTGGTACTGAAATTACAAGAATTAATTTATGTGCCTGGATTTTTTGTGGGTACTGGGGACTCAAGTCAGCTCTTCATGCTTTCATGGCAAACGCTTTGCCAAGGAACTGACTTCCCAGCTGCTGCCATGGCATCTTGTATCTCTTCACAATCGAACTCAACCACTTTTCATCTAAGTCTGTATCCTGTTTCCTGAGTCTCTTGGCTACTGCCTTATGGACGTTTTGTATCTGTCTCAACATCTCCAGACTCATGTTCATCCCATGAAGAAACACAGGATGATAGGATCCCATCACTCTGAAGCAGAAGACTCAACAAAATCCATCCTACCACTCTCCTTCCTTATCTGAATTAGAGTTGTCACTGATTCTCATCCTCAAACATAGAGACTCTTCCAACCAAGGCTTGCAAAGGGAGCTCAGAGTTAGTGATCATGTGACAATTTTCTGCCCTCTGGTGGGTTGAATGAATCTCTTCTGGAATTGACATCTGGAAAAAGAGTGAGTTCTAAGTGCCACACAGCTGTCTAAATTCCTGCCCAAGCACCGTCAGTCCTGCCCACTTGCTGCTTTCTATGCTCAGAGCCACAGTGTGTGCTCAAAGCTGCAGTTCTTTGCCTACATGGCCAGAGGGATCCATGTTGTCACTTTCATCCTGTAGCTCTTTACAGCGCAGAGAGCATCAGCCAGGAACCACTTCCTTTCCTGAAGTCTTGCTATGTTTTCTCTGACACTTGTATTTTTGTGTTTCTGTGTAGATGAGACACTGGAGTGCCCAGGAATGTGGGGAGAAGAGTAACTTACAGCCCGGGGCTGGAGAGTGCTGGGTTCTTGGGCTGAAGCAGCTTTGCCACAGATGTCTAGGGGACAGAAAATTCTTTCTTGATTTTGTTCTTCTGTCATTGTTTCCTAGAAGAATTTGTTTCATAGAGTTTCAATTTGCAACAAATGAAGCCGGAGTGGATTTGCCCTAAATCCTTTGTGTTCCCTATGGTTGTCTCTTCTCTGGCTGAGGAATGGCCTTCTCTTTAGGGCCAAGCTCTCGGGTCTGCATTTGTGTTTCTTAGGCATGTAGGAGGTAAAAAAAACCTCTAGAAATCACCATTTCTAGCTGTAGATGATTATATAATCTTGGTGACCAATCTTCCTAGTGATTTTAGATTATTTTATTAAGTTGATGTCTCATCTGACTCAATGCTTTCTTTCTTATTGGCCACTTAATATTTTATAGTTTCACTCTCCTAATGAAGAATTCTCCAATGAATGCATGCATGTGAGAGTATTCATAAGCTGTAAATAAAGTCACATGTGTTTGACTTAGCCTGGTCATGGTAGGGATTATTTCTCCTCTTACACTTTCTGATTCTGTTCCTTCTGTGGAAACTTAGACCCGGTGCCATCATTCTACAAAAAGATAGACTCATCCCTAGCTCCTCTCTAGTGGCTTCCTTTCTGAGTGACAAATTCTGACCAATATAATGTGAGCAGAAGTGATATGAATAAGATCCAGGAAACACAGACTTCTTTAATGGGAGGGGATGTTTGTAAAATCTTTTCCTCCCCCTCCAGCCTTGGTTCTAGGTGTGAGTTTGAGAAGTGGAGTGCATTCCCACCTTATACAACACAGTTGAGTTATGGCAGGTGGAGGGTAATGGAACAGCTGAACTCTTGTATGTTTATAAAGAATTGACTCATTACACTAGCACTGAGCTACTTAGGTAGGAACAAATTAATTTCTATGCCATTAGCAATCTTTCAGTGAGAGTCTTTGTAATTTTCACCTTCATGCAATCTTGCCTTATTAACTAGAGGAACAAGAAAGTCCTGGAGTACAAGAGTGATCAAGAGATGGATAGAGACAGGAACTTAGGTCCTGGTGAATAAAGTAGACATACCCTTACAAAACTAGCTCCCTCAGAGCTTTATCCTCTATGATTAGCTGAGATAATGGGATCTGCTTCAACAAACTGCATCATCTATTAGAACATACACTGAAGCCAGGCAGGGTAGATACAATGACCTCATGCCTCATGTAATAAAACCAGACTTCCCCAGACAGATGGAGAGGCTGGCTGAAATGACAGGCTTCTGCGCAGCCCAGACCTACTGACTCACAGTGCCTGGGGATGCAGGCTGAGTGGTACTTAGAATTGGTTTACTGAATAATCCTAAAGTGAGGACATGCTTGGGACCTTTGCCCCAATTCTGCTGGGTTTTGGGATAACTGCTCTTATTGCCTGGTAACTTTTTGAACTTGTCCTGTGGAATTGAGTGCATGTAAAATAGATATAAAGAAACACATGATCTAACCAGCTCACTGTGCCTTTGAGGACTGGGAAACTGAGGCTCATACGTAGTCTATTGCTTTATCAAGCACAGCCTTGCTTGGTCCCTGTGCTTGGAGTCACTGGGGAGCTGAATCTCCATGAGTTGTCCTTTAGCCTCTCCCAGCGGCCCTGGGTCAGCTCTCTTCTACCTGCTGTTCTTCAGATTCTGTTCTCCAGGGAAGGCAACAGGACACAGCGAGGAGGTGCAGGCACATCTCATCTCCTTTGAGGATGTTTTCTCTAGTGGAAATGCTTTTATTATTATATGGTTTTGAAGTCATTAAGTCATTATGTTCCTTATGTCCCCCTGGGAGGGTTGGTTTGCTCTTCAGACTGTGAGCCTCTGAATTCTCAACTTTCTACACCTTTCCCAGCTTATATCCTGGGTCTCACAATGTGACTCTGCCACATTGCAGCCAGCAGTGAGGTCTGATTTTTGTTTCTCTATATCCAAATTGCCTTGTGACCTTGGGTGACCATGGCATGCTGTCTCTGCGGGTTCTAGCATGATCAGCATCACTTGTCCTCTAGGAAGCCTGCTCTACTGTGCGAACAGTCCAGGATTGCTTGTTGGGCAAAGAAGGGGAGTGTAGACCATTTGGTCAAGCTTACGCCCAGCTGACCAACCTGATCACCTGCATGTTGATTTACCAGGAAATCAACTGAGAACTGCAGAATCATAATCTACACACATCTTGGATATCTTGAGCTAACAAATTCTGTGATGGTTAGTTACACAACAAATGGCAGTTAGCACAAGGCACCAACAGAGGCTAAGTTTTAGGGTTAGGGTTAAGGTTAGGGTTAGGGTTAGGGTTACGGTTAGGGTTAGGGTTTGGGAAAGAGCTGCGGGTGGCCATACTGAGGACACATGCCCTGAAGTGTGGCTAAATTTCTAATCTTGCATAAATGAGGGCATTTTCTGTCCTGATGAGGAAAGACAGGTTTTTTTTTGTTTGTTTGTTTGTTTGTTTGTTTCCCTTAGCATGGGCTGATGCTTTTCTGTGTCTGCTCACTCCCACTTGATTCTCTGAAGCTCAGTTGTGGGAGATAAGCCCTTAAGGACACTATAGCCTCTATTAATTGTCCCTATCTGCTTTTGGCACCACATTCTGCTGCTGGGTCAGAATGAGGCGCAGTGGTGATGTAGGAGAGGGCAGACCAGTCTAGAAAGCTCAGCCCTAAATCTGAGATACTTTCTGCAGTGTCTTCTGGCTTTGTTTTAAAGCATAATCCACATAAAACAAAATTTCTACCATAAGATACTACAGCTCAGTGAGTGGCTTTACGAGTGGCAGTGACACACAGCCACTACCACTGTCTAAATTGCAAGCATGTCCCAGAACAAAAATGCATATGTTTATTAATCACACCAAGTTTTCATTAAAAGACAAAGTTTCCCCAAGAAAACAGAAAGGTATCCTATCAACACAGAAACATAGGTATGTAAAAAACAAAAACAAAGTCTGCTCTCATCCCAGCATGTGGTACCATTGCTGCACTCGAAAGAGGGATATCTCTAAGTGGCTGACACTGCTGCTCATCACAGAAAATTTAAACAGTGTGTGGGGCTGCATCTAATTTCCATAATATTCTGCAGACCAGACAAAACCAAAGTTTGAGTCACATAGATACAGTGAAGTGTGATATTTAGCAAATGAAAACACTAGACAGTTTGGGTAAAAAAAACTGTTGCACTGACATTATTTTTTTAAATATTGCTGTTTATTCTTGGAGAATTTCATACATGTTTACATGTATTCATGCATATTCCATATTTAAACTTCTTTTGATCCCTTTTAACCTCTATTTCAACTTTGTCTTTGTGTGTGTGTGTGTGTGTGTGTGTGTGTGTGTGTGTGTGTGTGTGTTTTAATAGCCTTCTGAGTCCAGGTCGCTGCTCATATGTGCAGATATGTGGTTACCCATCAGAACACAATCAGTTTTCTCTACGGAGCCACATCTCTAATGAAAACTGACTCTCTTTTCCCTAGAAGCCATCTACTCTCAATAGTTCCTCAGATACTGTGGGGGAGTCATGTGCTCCTCTTCCACCCATGCTGGACTTGTTCCATCTTGTGTGGGTCTCCGGTAGGCAACCACGGTTGCTGTGAGTTTGTGAGGGCGACCGTCCAATCATTCCCAGAAGACACTATTACATAATAGTACTCCTAGGTATCTGGCTCTTATCTTTCTACACTCTTGTCTGTGACATTCCCTGAGCCTTGAGGAATGGGTGTGATATAGGTACTTCACTTAGTCTGAGCACCTTGCAGTCATGTGTCCTCTGTCCTCTTACCAGTGTGACTCTCCTGTTAATCTCTGTCGACCGCACAAAGATGTAACTCTGTTGAGGACTGAGATCTGCACTTGTCTATGGGTATAGAGATCCACACTTGATACTAAGTCCATTTTGCAAAATAGTGATAGTAGTATTACCCCTAGAGTATATAAATTCTCCAGCTGTGAATTCCCTGTCAGATTTATAGCAATAGGCATATATTTCCTCTTGCAAAGCAAGCCTTAAATCCGATCAGAAAGTGATTGCTTACCCTGTTAACTTTCATGCCACTAATATGCCCATGGGCACATCCTGCCAGTCTGGTCGTTGTGTCTATCAGAGTTTACAACTGGGAAGAGTGTTGATGACTTTTCTTCCTAGGAGCTGGCATAGTGTTTCCTGGTATAATGAAATCTTATCTGTGGGGAGGAGCAGTTTTCTTATACTGACTATATATTGTAGGCAGTTTGGAAGTGGGAAAGAATGAAGTAAAAAGGACCCTTCATCATCAAACCAATTGCAAGTTAATCACTGCTGCTCTTAGTGTGTTTTATTTGAATATGTGTTTTGCACTGTCTTAATGTGAACACTAAACCTAATCATTATGGCATATTTATTTAGAAGGTTATTCTTAAAATGTAAAAATTATAAATTATATCATCATTGAAACAATGAACTGTTTTGAGGTGTACACCTAGGGAAACTTTACTGTTTCCTGAATAGGCCAGGAGAGCGATGGTTGGAACATCTCTAGTAACGCTCATCACAGTGAAATATTTCTCCTAGGAGACACTGTATCTTACTCTTTCTGATAAGCATCTCATATGAACAGGAGTGCCATGCTGTCTTGAGGGATGTTTACAGGAAAAAAACAACAATAAAAAAACTAAGAGATTTTCAGTTTATGTTTAGCTGTGTTTTGAGACCATTTTCATTAAAGAGATAATATATTGTACATTAATTCTGCTTTATTTCTGGTCACTATTTTGTGTATATTTCAGTTTCAACATATTTATTTTGATAATATAATATTAGATTAGATCTTTACTATCTTTGGTTCAGACAGCGATCCAATAAAATCAATTACAATTTGTCATTGCATAAAGTCATATTTTAAGTCAGATTAACATTGCATATTATCTTTTAAAATACTTTAGCCAAGAAAGAACATGTTTTTTCTTGGTCATGTTAAAAAAGCCAGGAAAGCATGTGGCAATGTGTAGGTGATAGCTGATAAACTGTAATTATAAGATAGTCATTGCTTAACAGAAACTTATTTTACTTAAACTTGCTTTATTTGAAAAAGATTACAATAACGACATAACCTTCGAGAGAGGAAATTTTCACTTTGACTTCAGTCGTTCCAAAACCTGACAGCCCACAATCAGCTTCTACTTGGGCCCCGCACCTGTACCTACTGTGGATCATTAGGGCAGTGTGCATGTTCGAGGGCTTTAGTAACATCAGCATCCATGGTGTGTAAATTTCAGGAAGATTAATGACACCAAGAGAGTGACCAGTTCCATTTCAAGCAGTAGGATTTACAGAGCCCTGGAATATAAAAAGAGGTTTTGGGAATTTTTCTAGCTTGAGTTTTCTGAAGAGTAAAATTTCTGAAAAAGTGCAAAGAATGTTGCTCTTGAGGCATTTGTCAGCTATTGCAAGGCTAACACAACGAGAAGCACACGCAAGGCGGTAGGCATCTGTACGTGCACCTGTTGAGGTTGCCCGGGTTCGAACATGGCCCTTTCTGAAAACCGAAAGTGCAGTATTTTTTGCTGGAGTTCCCGCGCTGTGCTGTGCGGAGGCTTATGGGACACAGGAAGTGCTTCTCCAGGGGGCTGCAGGTCCATTCACAGGGCTGACTTTCAGTGGCTCTGTACTACATCTTGGCTCTCACCATTAAATGGAAACATACAAACCCGTTTTAGCTATATGCGCATGGAGACCAGAGGGAGAGAGAAAGGGAACAGCGGTCATTAAAGAGGGACGAAAAGGGAGTGGAGGGGAGGATGGAGAGGAGAGAGAGGGTGGAGGGAATAGCAGAGATAGAGGGAAGGGGAGATGAAAAGATAGGAGGGTGGGGGGGGCGTGCTCACTTACATCAATCTGAGCTCAAAGCTTCAGACACAAAATATATTTGTTTCCTGAGCTGGCCGGCATCTGATGCCTTTCTGGCATTTTCTCTCTGCTGGCTACCCCAATCTGGTCCTCATCTCCAAATGTCATGCATTCTGATTTACTACTTTGATCATTTACAATCTCCCTTTCTGCTTCTTTAAGAGAAGTTTATTTGGAAGGCTTTTAGGGAGCTTAATTACATTTCCTTTTATCCATTTGAAAATAAATTAAATAACATTTCATTTACACAGTCCATGTGTTCGCCATTCTGCCTTGCCTCCTCCACACACACCATGTGAAAGAAAGAAGGAGAAACAGTGCATTAAGTTGTGTATTTTATATAGAAATTTCAGAATGTCCTGACAGATTGCAGAAATAAATGCTAAACAATAACAGTGTTTATGCTCAGTAATGAGATAATTTATGACTAAATGAATGGAATTTTTCTTTCTCTGCTTTGAAAATGAGGAGGCAAAGACTGGGAAAGGATATTCCCCCCTTCTTCCAAGGTCATATGCATGTTCTCTAACAGAGCCAGGAAAAGAATTACGACTTTTCCCCGTTTTATCTTCTGCTTAGCTCAATGGGAGTCTAAACTTGTGCAAGCATGAATGGGCAATGAGGAAGAGAAGTTGTGTCGGTGTTGAATGGTTCCGATGCATTGGTGTTGTCTTTCATCCTAAGGAGAAAAGAAGCGTAGGCCTGACGGATTAGCGTTCATAGGCAGGCCAATGCCTCGGTGAGTTTTAATTTTGATCTGGAATGTAGCCTGTTCCCTAGTTTGCACTTTCATGGGGTATCTGCATGAGAAACAGGCTTCAGATTACAAAGACAGATCACACTGAAAATTCCAAAGCAGTCCTGGCTTGCTGTTCAGAATTTCATGCAGTTATCTCAGCTCAGGTAAAAGTCCTGCCACAGACATTCGGTAACAGGAGAGAATTTAGCCATCACTGTGTGAGGCACTTTGGGGGACATTTTTTTTTCCTTTTATTTCTATAAATTGAGAGAAGTCAGGCAAAACAAGAGGTAGGGGAGGCAGAGAGAGAGAGAGAGAGAGAGAGAGAGAGAGAGAGAGAGAGAGCCAGAAGTAGAGAGAGATAGAGAGGGAGAGAAAGACAGAGGGTGTATAGACAATAGCCTCCAACTTGGGGAGAGGGGTCTGTGGGACCTCACTGGACCACAACTCCAAAAGAGGTAACCATTCCTACTTATTTGTTAGCTATTCCTTGGCTATTTGTTAGCCTGGACTATATAGTAGGGGTATTGTTGCCCTGTGATAGGGTAGTTCCATTTAAATCAAACGGACATATTATTTAATATGTATTTATTATTTGATTTATGACTTATATAATTTATGATTACATGCTTCAATTATGATATGACGTATCATATATATTAGGAAGTTTCCACAGAGGTGGCTTTCCAATAGCTATTTTGTAAGATCGTCAGTGTTCTTTACAGTGTTCTCTATCCTGTCTTCTCATCGCCATCCTGCTCACCTTATCCCCCTTATCTCACTGCATTCTATCTTCTACACCTTGATGATACTCGGTCCCAAGGAGACTTTCTTAGTTTCCTGCCCACAGTGGGTTTTCCAAACAGAAAACATATCTGAAGATTCAAAGCTAATATTCATGAATATTATGCAGGGCATAACAAAGGGGTAGACCTTATGGTACCTGCACTTCCTCAATGTGCTCCCTTCCTGTCTTTCTCCTCTGATTCTGTATGTGATCCCTTGTCTCTGCACATACTCCCACCATGCTCTGCCATTGTCTACTGTCCTCAGCATGCCTTTGAACTCTCCAGACTGTGAGTTAAAGGAACAGACTTTCTCTAGGAACTGGTTGTCTTGAGCATTTTGTTGTAATAACATAAAACTGATTAATACATCACTTTCCTTGTTTTGGCCAGTGCACCGATTTGTACTTGTTTTCTGTTGCTGGCCTGTTTCGTCAGGTCTGGTCATACTTTCATTCTTGTCAAGCGTATGAGTTTGTTTTCTGTGGCTACAACAAAATTCTCAAGGCTTGGCTATTTATATAAGAGGATTATATAGATGATAATTTTGAATGTTGTGAGTTTCGGCTGTATGAAAGACATTACAGTGAAAAGAGTTCACATAGAAAACAAACAATAGTATGACAGCAAAGCTGAAAGACTCAAGAGTCTTTTATAACAACTTTCTCTCATGGGAAGTAACCAAGATCCTTCCATAATTGCATTATTCTTTTCCAAGAGTGTTCCCCATAACAACCACTCTCTTTGGGTCACTATTCCTAATACCATCACTGGGGACCAAGTTTCCATTACATGGTTCTTTGAGAAGAACATATCCTATGCTATCCTAACCTAACAAAGTCATATCTTAACCATAGCATGAAAATGGAATCCCTAACACAAAGCTCCATCCATGCAATGAGGAATATTCTGCCTTACTCTGAAAACAGGTGTTTTTGTACACATATTTTGGCTAATCTGTAAATTCTGTAAAGATAGAAAGCAACTCCCAGTCACTGTCATCTAAGTCTAGGCAAATGCATATTCCGCCTGCATGGTTTTCTCAAGCTCTGTGCTCAGGGCCGAGAGAACTACAGCAATAAGCTGGCATGGGGGAGCTTCCCTGTGCATTGTTGGACTCTGAGCAGCATCCTTTACTTCCACCCAGTAGATATAAGCAACATCCTTCCTATGACAATCAAAATGTCTTAATTCAGTGTTTATTGTCCTTTTGGGGACAATCATACATGGTTTATGACCTCTGGTCTATATTAGGAACACCTAGGAGGAAGTGGTCCAAGAGTGGGAGGAAGTAGCTCCGTAGCTCATGTCCAAGTTCTCCTTGGTAGTTTCTCCCCTACCATATGTTGTTAAAATGCATCTCTTGTTTCAGACCCACTAACATACCAAAAATGCTTTTTAAAACAGTAAATAAATACTGTCAGAAAGCTTATAATCCCCTCAAAAGGCCATTGGGAGAGAAACATACTTGAGTACAGACATTTGACAACCCCCTGAAGCAGCAATGACTCTTAGGATTCAATACTCACCATTTGGTAATTCCTTAACATTAGCATGTCAGAGATCTTTCTTTTCTTTTCCTCTTTCTTTCTTTCTTTCTTTCTTTCTTTCTTTCTTTCTTTCTTTCTTTCTTTCTTTCTTTCTTTCCTCCCTCTCTTCCTTCTTTCTCTCTCCTTCCTTCCTTCCTTCCTTCCTTCCTTCCTTCCTTCCTTCCTTCCTTCCTTCCTTCCTTCCTTCCTTTCTTTCTTTCCTTCCTTCCTTCCCTTCTGACTCACATGTAAGTGGGAGAATTATGCCCCTAATTCAGTAATGCAGTGACAGTGTGAATTGTTTCAGGGCACAACAGAAACAATATTGTGGTACAAAAGACACAGCTGCATTGTTTCAATAAGAAACAATTAGATATTTCCAGATGCTGCATATTGCTCTGTCTTTTGCTTTCATGGAAACAGCAGTCCCTGTAATAAATGTTGGCCCACAGCTGGGATGGAGTGGCCCCTCTGATGGCTTCCTACCTCTGGGCTTTTTAGTATATATATTCCATACAACATGATGAAGTTGCTCCTACCTGCCAAGGAAATTGTTATTGGAAGGTATTCACTCCTGTGAGATAAAGGAGAAAGTGTGATTGTTGTTTGTATTTGGTTACTTAGTTTATACTATGCATTATGGGAAGTCATGAATGAAAAATGACCATATTTTGAGTTAGAGTTAAGATTTATAGTTGTTTTCAGTGTTGTAAAAAGTGATATGGGTGAGAGTCCTAGAAGATATGGGTGTGTGAGGAGATGGCAACAGAGAACGAGAGACAGCACCTGCTCCTTTACTGACTCTGCATGAGATGAAGGTGAACGACACTGTGTGGTGCTGAGTGGAAGCAGAGCCCTCTGGATTGTGAGCAGGAGGAGCTTGGGAAAGAGATTGCTTTAGCTGTCCATGTGGTCCTGGGCTTTCTTTGTTTTTCAGTGTTCACTCCATCCTCTATAAACCAAGCATGATGCAACCATATAAAGGATTGACTCAGACCTTTATATGTGGCCATATACTTTTAGATGTGGCCATCCACATACCTTTAGATGTGGCCATCCACTTTCCCTATTGAAAAGGAGACAGAAATTTGCAAAGAGGCCCTAAGAAAGTTCAGTGTAAATCTAAACAGTATTACCCTATGCAGTTAGACAGAAAGCTGAGTTGTGTGGGTGATATCACTGAACCAACAGCATCATTTCAGCAGCCTATAAAATGCACTAACTGACCCAGTCCAGGTCAATTTTCCAGGATGGATAGGAGAGAAAGCCATTCCAACAACTAGAACTTTTTAAAGTCAATCAATATTCTCTTTTTTTCCTCCCCCAACCCCAAATGATGTTTTTATCATTTCTAGAAACAGGGAGACCGTGTCACAGAGAAAGTGATAATTGGACAAGTTTTAGGATGCCTTGTTTAAAAACAACTCCCCATGCTCTAGGACCAGCCCTTGAGGCTGACTTCAGATGCTTTGTTACAGGGGCTGGCTTATATTTTATAGGGTGTGTTAACAGTACCCTAGGCCTCTACTCATTAGATGCCATATCAGAACTTTAAGCTGTGAAAGTCTAGGGTGTTTCTTAACACTGCTAAATTCCATAGTGGAAAGACTATGATTGCTTCCCAGTTGAGCTGGTTTAGGGAAAAGGCAGCACCTTGACTTCCCATACTATTCACTTAGTAGAGCTGAGGACTCCTGAGCCAGTCAAGATCCTGATGTTCCAGGAGGATGCCAAGAAAGCATCCTGCAGTGGAGCGATGCTATCTTGTGGCATTAGCAACAGCAGCTTCAGTTGGGTCTGCCATCCAAGACAGGACAGTTGTGTGAAAGGAAGCATCTTTGGGACTGTAAGGCACTCTTATGAGAAACAGCTGGATGGAAACATGACGGTTTGGGAGGAATAACTTTTCACTTCACCCGTTTGAAGTCAGTCATTGAATCAAAATGGCCTTTTACCAAATGGCCACATCTGCCATTTGGCAAGGGACCAGTGCAATGATTTACCCACAGGGGGACACTTAGGTCTTTGAAGAAAAGAGCAATTCTCTACACAAACTTTTCTTATGTGATATGAGAAGTTGCATCTTTGAAGGAATTCTGGGCCACTGCTCTGTCTGGCTTAGCTTAGAACTGGGTTCTAACAATTTAACTTCAGTAAGTTTATGTTTAAAAAAAAGTCTCTGGAAGCCTTCTACTATGGACAGAACTCTTTCTTGAACCCATAGTTCATTCCTACCTTACTGGCTTCAGAGAGAGACATCTGGAGGTTTTTCATTAAGTTCAATCAACCATCCAACTTTTAGGAGCGGGGCTTTGCATTCTCAGTTATAGAGCTTTGGGAGTCCTGCTCAGGAGAGGCTGCAGAGTGAATCTTTTTTTTTTTAAGGATTTAAATACATTATTGATAATTTCTCACAGATCATTTGTTTAAAGGTTATTCTTAATATGCTGACAGGATATGCTGAGTCACAATTTTAAATACATACCTAAACACCACACACAAATATATATAATATATATATTTAATTAATTAATATACATATATCATTAATATTCTACATATATCATTAATATTCAATATATTAAGGTTGATTTTACCTATTTTATTATATTTTCTAGAAAATTTAAATTGCACTTGTGCATTATACCCATGAGTCATTAGACAGCTAGTCTGCAGTTTTAATGAAGACCATACACATTTTTATCCTTTTATGTGCTGGGCATGAATTCTCACCTTCCTACACTAAGAATTAGCATGTAGCCTCTAAACTGTGAGTTCTTTTGATGTTCTTAAAATGTCTCTTAATGTTCTGATAGATGCTTAATGCTTCATGTCTTTTTTTTTAAGGGCACACATATTTCATTGTGGGAATTTAAGGAAAATCTCTACAAGTCTGTGGGCTTTGTTTTCACGACAGAAAACTCTCTTACCTATTTTAGAGACACCTTTGATAGTTTCTTTGGTTTGAGCTTTAGGAAGGAAACATGAGGGACAGAATAGGTATCTCGTGATGACAGTGCTAGATATCAAATAATAAACAAGCCCGGTGATGTATTTGTGGGATTTCATTGTTAACTAAATTCAATCATGTTAGCACATGAGTCTAGAGTCTAACAAATTTCAAGTCCATGGACATTAAATATAGAAGACTGTGCATATGTTCAATGAAGCTTCCATGATGTCTTTGTGCTCTGTCCATACACAGATTCTATTGTCCGCTATCAGAATGGTGTCTCTATCATGCCATTCTTGAAAGAGTTGTTCATTCTTTAGATAAAGGTTAACACTTTGTTCCCAATTGCCTCTTCACCTGTTTGCAACCTCTTGGTATTGCTAATACGCCATCAGCAGGCCTCTTTTTTTTTCCTTGCCAAGTTTCTTTTTTTTTTTTTTTTCTTGCCACATTTCTTTTTTTTCTCTTCTTTTCTTTTTTTTAATCTTTCTTTCTTTAGGTGTATAGATTTTAGTAGGTTTATCCTATATTATATGTCTAATACATGAGTGAGTATATACCATGTCTTTCTGCTTCTGGGATACCTCACTCAGGATGATATTCTCCAGTTCCCACCATTTGCCTGCAAATTTCATGATTTCTTTTTTTTTTTTTTTAATCTCTGAGTAATATTCCATTGTGTAGATGTACCACAATTTCTGTATCTATTCCTCCATTGATGGACATCTGGGTTGTTTCCAGGTTCTGGCTACTACAAATAAAGCTGCTACAAACATGGTTGAACAGATGTCCTTGTGTACTTGAGCATCTTTTGGATATATGCCTAGGAGTGGTATAGCTGGATCTTGAGGAAGCACTATTCCTAATTATCTGAGAAAGTGCCAATTGATTTCCAGAGTGGTTGTACAAGTTTATATTCCCACCAGCAAAGGAGGAGGGTTCCCCTTTCTCCAGAACTTCTCCAGCATGTGTTGTCATTTGAGTTTTTTATCTTAGTCATTCTGATGGGTGTAAGGTGAAATCTCAGGGTCGTTTTGATTTGAATTTCCCTGATGACTAAGGACGTTGAGTATTTTTTTAAGTGTTTTTGGGCCATTCAATATTCCTCTATTATGAATTCTGTTTAGCTCTGTACCCCATTTTTTAATTGGATTACTTGATTTGTTGCTATTTAACTTCTTGAGTTATATATATAATCTAGATATTAGCCCTCTGTCAGGTATAGGGTTGGTGAAGATCCTTTCCCAGTCTGTAAACTGTCGTTTTGTTGCAGAGTGAATTTTAATGCTTGTTCCAACACCTGGAAGAGTCCTCTGCTATGTCAGGCTACAGATCCTTTACATGAAGCTTTACAGGGCTGGTTCATAAAGCCAATATGGTGGGAATGAGCAGTGGTTCAAGAAAGAGTTCTGTCCATAGTGGAAGAATTTCAGAGATGTTTTTGTGCATGATCTTACTGAAGTTAAATTGTTCTTTTATTCCAGGGCATGTTGTGCATGCCTTTAATCTCAGCACTCAGGGAGGCAGAGGCAGGCAGATCTCTGTGACTTCACGGCCAGCCTGGTCTACAAAGAGAGTGGACAGCCAAGGCTATACAGAGAAACCCTATCTCAAACAACAGCAACAACAACAACAACAACGAAATGTTGTTCAATGTATTCTCTACTCTGTAATCCCAAACACCATTAATATCTTTATCAAGATACCCGGAAAGATACCCCAGTAACTCCCCTGTTGTATAAAGTTCAGGTTTGCTCTTCAAGGACCACCTTGAGGTCTCTGCCAGTTATTGTTCTCTTCATTGGAGTTAATTCACAAACATGCCTTTAGAGTTAGCCCACAGAGTTCTAAAGAACAGGCACACATTGTAGAGTTTGTCCATGGAAGGGGCTGGGAAATATCTGGAGTGGTTGACTCATTATATTATGACTCTGGGCCTATAGAGGATAAGTTAAGAGGTAGGGGAGGCCCTTTCCCTCTAAAACTGGCATT
This sequence comes from Psammomys obesus, assembly GCF_907164565.1. Taxonomy (NCBI): domain Eukaryota; kingdom Metazoa; phylum Chordata; class Mammalia; order Rodentia; family Muridae; genus Psammomys; species Psammomys obesus. The sequence goes on from NW_026594428.1 coordinate 19,208,211, forward strand.
TATATTTATTTATAGCTTAAAACACAAGTTCAAAGACTCTTTCTGAGGGTTTTTCATACAGTGACCAGGATCAGCACCTTGAAATACAACTTAGGGAGCCCTATTTGTGAATGAAGAGTTTGTGAATGATGGCTCAAAAACATGAAGCATACTAAGAGCGGGAGGTTCTTAGACTACAGGACTGAGCTCATGCTATGTAAAGTACTACTTTGCCTGAAATGGTCTCCAGGTACCACGTTGCCCTGGAAGGAATGTTAGGCTTATATGACTTCAGACAATCTTTTGACTACCTTATCTTTCCTCTTTATGGAAGAAGACAATTGAAGCGTGACATTCAGAGCTCTTTCTTGAACCCACTGCTCACTCCCACCACACTGGCTTCATGTATCAGCCCCAGCCCGGGGAAGCACCCATAGCTGCATATGAAGGACTTACCTACAGTCTCAGATAGCAGAGGGCTCTTCAGGGTGATGTGGTCAGCATTGGGATTTGCTCATGCTGCCTCTCCTGAGCAGGAACCTAAAGGTCTATAAGTGAGAATTCAAAGCCCCAGGAAACCTCTCTGTTCCTAAAAGTTGAATGGTTGGTTGAGCTTAATGAAAAGCTTCCAGATGTCCCTCTTCTGGGAAGTGTTTACAGCACAGTTCCAAGCTAAGCCAGACAAAGCAGTGGCCCAGAAATCCTTCAAAGACGTGACTTCTCATATCACACAGAAAATTTTGTGCAGAGAGTTGCTCTTCTCTTCGAAGACCTCAGTGGGGAATCCACCTGTGATGAATGCTGTGTGCTGGGCCCAGTGTTCGGACCTCTATGTTAAACAGCTCTTAACTTTGGGGGGAGTTATTTTCTCTCCACCCTGAAGGAAAATACCTCCAGGAAGTGGAATTATCTTAGCTGTGGAGTCCAGGGACATTTCACAGCGATGTTGGTAGAGTACACATAACTGTGCTCTACAAGCCGACAGGAAGAAGGGCCAGAGTAAAATGCCCCAGTTGCTATGTAAGCACACTGCTGAGGCAAGAGGACAGATACGTCTTTAGAAACATGACCCGGAAAGTTGTCATTTGTTTGCCATTATTGATGGTGTTCCTTGCATAGATGTGAGTTTGGCGCTGCACTGGAAAAGGTGTGTGAGGCAGGCAAGGCTCTAAAGTCACATGAAATGTCGGAGTCATTTTTCTCCTTTCAAAAAACTAATAAAAAACTCCCACAAACCAGCCTTATTTGTATGTCAAAGTGAACTATGACACCTTCTGAGACTGTTGTAGGAATGCATACAATAATTAACATTTTTAAAAATAAGATTTTGTAGCAGAAAAGGTGATATTCTTAACATGACTTTAGTTAAAGTCAATGTTTAGTCAAAAATCCCTCCTTTTCCTTGAGCTGTTACAATGATACATTGGTCTTAACAAATAAATTTAGCAGTTTTAGTGTAAAAATAAGACTGACCGTTTGGATTCATTTTTTAGTATTTGTTTGACTAACTCAGAAGCTGAAGAAATGATATTTACTTGAATAGTCAGCTAAACTTAGAATTAATTACAATTTTAAAAGAAACTTAATTACAGATTTAAAAGATGTTTTAATTTATAGGTGTGTGTACCCATCTGTCTGTTTGTCCATCCATGTATGTGCAGGTGTGCTCCAAGGTCAGGAAGGGCATTAGTTCTACCTGGGACTGGAAGCTTACAAGCAGCTTTGAGTCACCCAGCCTGGGTGCTGGGAACTAAGCTCAGGTCTTCTAAAAGAACAGCAGCATTTTCAGCTGCTGACATCTCTCCAGCCACTTTAATGAGATTAAATAAGTGAGATTCTTAAAGGCACGCTACATATATCCTCAAAACTTAGTACATATGAAACACATTACATCCCTCACAGGAAAGACTTATGAACAAATTCCTTCCAAGTCCTCACTCATATTTTATGTGTATAATAAACAGATAAATTAAGTTCTCTTAAAGTTCAAACACTTTTTAAAATAAACATAATTCTCTAATGGCTTCCAAAGTAAAATGAAAAGTCTAGAATCAATTAAAACCTGCAAGTAAAACATAAAGCTGATATGGCACATGGTCCAGATGTGGTGAAATCCCACAGATGTTTCAGAGACCTTAAATGACACACAAGGCTTCTTTTTGGATGGTCACATAGTTCCTTCCTGAATTGAGCACTGAAATGTTAATATCACTGGTGAGGCTGAATTTGATATCTCTAACTTTTCTGGGCCTTTTTGATTGGAAGGTTGCTCAGGTTTGCACCTTTGGCATGGTTCTGAAGTCCAACTTGAGGTCTCAGTTTTGGTTTTGGGTCTGAGCCCAGACTCAGGATCTGAAAACCCAGCATGACCTGTTCATGGGTGAGAAGAATTCTCCTGACCTCAATTTTAATGCTTTCTGCTAATTTGTGCTGTACCCTTGCCTTCTTTTCATGAATAGCAACCAAATCATTAATAACTTTCAGTTCTGACTTAACAGGTGGAGCCAGCCTTGTGTTCCTTACAGGGCTGTATGGGGCTTCTCTCCAGCCTGGCTACACTCTGCAGCCAAGGCAGAAGGGCCCTCCCATGGCCAGCAGGTCTGCTAAGGATCTTATCAAGAACATCCACGGCACACCTACCTTGTGTATGGATGGCCTCTGGGCATGTTTGTTGAGTCTTCCAAAAACCTGTTTTGTTATCTCCCATCCCAAGCTAATACCCTCTTTGTCTGTCAGTCCATGGGGTGCTCTGGGTCTGCCCATTTACTGCATTTTGTTGTTCCCTTTGAAGTGATCAAAGCTTGTTTTTGTTTTTGTTACCTCGCTTCTGATTTTCACATTACACCATAGGGAAGGGATGAGTTGCTTTGAGAACTGAAATTCCCTAACATGAGTGTCTTATTCCCTTTTATCTTCACTTATTTTATGTCACCCTTCATGCCTACAATAAACTTCAACCCAATTTCCAACCCGGGTGCATCTACCATGCCCCTACTTCCATCTGCTAACAGAACTTGCATGGAAAAGAAATGCCTAGTTTCTTCTAGGCTGTGTTCCTCCTTGACCCAACTTCCAGTAGCTGCTGCTGGTATCTGCAGTCCCCGAGTTGTCTCCAGTTGGTGTTGCGTTTGTAATAGGCTCCCAGAAGTCTGCATATGAGGGTTCTGCTCAGAACGCATGTCTTTCATACTATGGAACTACTCCCACCACCATGGCAATGATGGGTTCCAGATTAATTATGGGTTCATTTTCCCTTCTGAGAATGGAGTTGTAGGTTTGGGGGAGTGAAGAGTTTGATCAGAATATCACATTTTAGTACAAGAAGAACTGGATAGAGGAAGAGCATGAACCCAGCAGCCTTCTCTTCTTTCCCACAGTGTGTTGTATTTTTTCATTTCCTGGAATCACAGTCACAATTCTTGTAGAGATCTCTTTCCATCCCAGATACCAGTTCCCTGGTAAGACTGATGATTGCTTCTGTGTTTCCTCGAATGCTGTCAGGTGGGAGGAGTCATTGGGGATCTTTCTGGAGATGGAGCATTGACACCTGAGCAAAGAAATATGGGCTCGCCCACGTTCACTTACACTTTTGAATTTTATATTCGTTTTCAAGGAAAGGTCTTTGTCAAGTGCTGCTGTGCAGGTAATCTTTCTGCTTCAAATGTCTGCTTGACGGCTGTCGGTGTTTGTAACCCATCTCAAGGTAGGTGAGACATTTCAAAGTTAAAAGAGAAACTCTGCTTCCTCAAGCAATCGTGTCAGCAACATCGAGCTTTATTTATAGATTAGCAGATGAACAGCTGGGTTCCTTCTGTGTCTATGACTCTTGGCAAATGAAGCAGCTTTTTAATATGGCAGAAAGCTTTGTGTCTTCAGATTGCTATAGGTGAATAAGAACACTACTGCATCTCTGTGGATAAACATTTAGACATGTATAGCATGTGTATGTATACACTGCATGCATATTTAAAATGCTCTTTAACTTTACTGTATCGGTTGACTGTGAAAGCATGTATGTGGTTCCATACTTTGAGAGGTGGAACAGCATCACCCCTGCTTGTCCTCTGGTGTGAGGTTAGGCTCCCCTTACACAGAACTGCACAGAATCATAAGATGGGAATGATTCGTAAGCAGAGGGAATCTAAAAGACAAAGAATCCTCTTAAACACCAAAGTATGGAAAAAAATACAAAAGGGTTTGAAAGAACTCAGTATCGGTGATAAGACGATGACTCCCTGGGTCCAGCTCTGGTGCCATGATGTGGGCATTTGAGTTTGGAGCCAGAAAACATGTTAAGTTCAATGTGAACTTATGAAATTTTAGTACTTCTGTATTGGAATGAGGTGGAAATGGAAGATCCCTTCAAAACTCATGAGCTAACCAGCCTGGTGTGAGAGATGCTCACTCAAATAAGGTGGAAGGTGAGGCTAACACCAGTGGTTATCTTCTGACCTCCACATGCACACTGTAGCATGTGCGTGCCTGTATTCACCTACGTGTGTGTGCACGGATGTACACAGCAAAGACAAAATAGTAAGTGGAATATAAATTTGGCAAATCTCAAGGTTAAAGAGCCTAGTTTAAGAACTCTTGATTTACAAATACTCTCAATTTTAGTTTTTTCTCTTTCTTTTTTGTCTAAAATAAAACAAAAAGAAGGTGGAAGGAGATCTCCCAAAATAACAATCAGCAACTTTCATAATAACTCTTTAGTTCATATACAGAGTAATGGTTATTATTGATGCATTTTCACACACACATTGTATATTATTCTTAATTCTCAACATTGCCTTTGCCTTCTTCCACCTTGCAGTGGTCTTCTCTTCCCCTCAAGTAGTTCCCCTTCTATTTTCATCACATAAAAATACTGAATGAAGTAGGAACAACATGAGCTGAGCGCACATTTCCAGAGCACTTGGTGAGATGTGTTCCATAGAGGGTTTTGTTACCCTCAGAATCTGGAAGCATCATGGAGTGGGGCAGTTGTCACCAATGTCAACACCAATAAAACTAGAGCCCCTCCCTTACTTAAATCTCAGTTTCTACTGGCTCTGTCTCCTAAGCAAAACACCTATTCCTCTTCCCTGGCCCCTAAATCAAAATACATTTCCACAGTGACTCTCAGAATGAAGAGGATTCATCAGCTCACAGGCGGCTATTGACAGCTCTGCTCCTAGTTTCCAAACAGTTCAGAGACAGTTGTCTGCACCTGTGCCATCCCCACCTGCAACTTCCGTCAGAAGTCCCACCTTTTGCAACAGGCACCTGCAGAGGCATTTAAAAACAGTCACATAGGCATTTAAAAACAGTCACATTGTAGGACTGAATCCTACAAAACGAGGAGCCAAGATGAAGTGTCTCCGTAATGTGGTTCACAAACACTTGTTGCCACAGAGGACAGCCGACAGCATCCTTTCCCACAATAGTGGAGTGTGCGGCTATGCGGGCAGTATTCAAGCTGCTCACATCACCACAGTCATCTTGTGTCATACAACAACCCTCATATGCTCTTTCCTTTTACCCCATGTCAGGTCAATGTTTGTGTATGAGATCTCAGGTCTTAGTGTGGCAGTGCTGAAATATGGTAGGACCCTTAAGAGGCGGAGTTCAGTGGGAGCTAATTTGGTCATTGGGAGGATTGAGATCAGAAGGTTAACATAGCTCTTATCAGACCTGGTTATCTTGGCTATCACGTTCTTTTTTTTAAAGGATGTATTATTATGTTTTTAAATATATGTAAATATTATTATTAAATATATATAAATATTATTATTATGTTTTAAATATATGTCTGTGTGCAATACATGTTGGTGAAGGTGCATGTGGAGGCCAAAGGAGTCGGATCCTTGGGGAACTGGAGTTCCAAGCAGTTGTAAGCTGCTCAGTGTGGGTGCTGACAATCAAACTCAGGTCCCCTGAAAGAGCAGCAAGTTCTTTCAACCACTGATTCATCCATCCTCCTCCATCCCCTTCCAGGCTCTTTTGTTATTCTTCCTTCCTCTCTGTTGTGAAGACAGCTTGTCTCTGACATTCTGATCTTCTAGACCTAGAATGAAGACATGCAGTGAAGAGTCACAGCTAAACTACAAAGCAAATGCTCCATGAGAGATGTCTCAACTTTCCTTGTAAGCCCTCAGGATTTTTGTAGATGTGTTACCACATAATAACCAGCATAAATTACTGTTATAGTTTAGGTTAAATGTCAGCATGATGGGAGTTAGAATTACCTTGGAGGAGTTCATTGATTCTACCACTGTGGGTGATATCATTTCCTAGTCAGAGGAGCCTGGACTCTGTAGAAAAGCAAGTGAAAAAGCAAGATGAGCTTTAGTATGCGTGTATTCATTACTTTTTTTCTTCTTCTGACTGCAGGTTCAATATGACCAATTGCTTCAGGTTCTTACTTCCTTGACTTCCCTGCCATGGTGGCCAACACCTTAGAACTGTGAGCTAAAATAAGCCCTTTCTCCTTTAAATTGATTTTGTCAGAGAGTAGTTTATCATGGCAATAGGAAAAGAAACTAAAACATTTACTATAAGCCAGTTAATAGTAGAAGTTGTACTGCTGAGTAGGTAAGAATGAATTCCTATGAAACATGCAGAAAGGACTGCCTGGTGCAGGGAAGGAACACAGCTGAAGGCAGGAAGAATTGCATCATCTTGGAGAACAGAATCCAGGTGTTTAGAGGTCGATGTGACAGGGATGATCCACCCAGGTCCTGTTGTAAGGTATCCTGCTATATCTTAATTCTTTTTTTTTTTTTCAGGAAAATATAAAATTTACCATCACATCAGTGCTGTATTAGAATCAGAAGCACCAGCCCAGGTCATGTGGCGCTCATGCTAGCTTTAGAACAATCCCACTGTATCTCATGCGATGAATCACTTGTGGTTGTTTCTGAAGAGTTTCACTTAAAATCTGTCAAAGAACTTGCTCATTTCAAGGTAACCTATGAAGCAAGGATGTATACACATCCTTCAAATAAAGGACATATTATGCCATTTTAAATCAGAAGACCAACTGTTCCCGGCAGAGCTGAAGCTTCCTGGTCACTTTGGATTTGATGGTCTTATTTTGTACTGAATGTCTACAGGGCAGTCCTTTTCACAGGGTGGCTAAGTTGCTCCGAGCTGGGGGGTGGGAGTGGATCACTGAATGCTATCTGACAGCTCGTCTTTACTGTATTTGCTGTGAAAGTCAATATGAAGATACAAGTGTTATCATTATAAAACCATGGTAGAAATAACAACAGAAGATGAAAGGCCGGGGCCATGTGTATAAATACACACATAACCACAATTCACAGCCCTTGTTCAGAGCATTGGGGGCGGGGTACTGATTATATGGACACCACCCTGTTTTTTCTCTTGATTTTCCCTCTATGTATTACAAAGAAAAATTACAAAGAACATTTATTCTATTCATAGACTGAAAACATTTTTATTTTTCTCTCAGAGCCTCCCCTTCATATTCTTTCCTAATGCACTCTATCTAAGAGCTCCAAAGGAGTTTGCACATCCTGTCCAAGACTCCAAATTTCTCTTGGAAATGAGATGAAAGTCAAAGCAAAGTGAATGCAATTATATTTCCTTTCTGCTTTCTATCTCCTTTATTTTTTTTCTTTTTTTTTAAGAGACAAGGATCTTAATAGGAGTCCTTCACTCTTCCTTCCCCATTGGAAACTCTTTAAGTTCCAAGAATTATCTCTCAAGGACTTTTAGGTTAAAGATAAGTTTCTCCAGGATTGATGAGTAGCAAAATAACACTGTACCAGCAGGGGTTACCTGGTGGCCTTGAGCACCCTGTTGGTGATGAAGCTTTGCACAGGACCCTCAGTCCAGCTGATACAGTCAGTCAACCTTAAGCTGGTTGACTGGGCAAAGAGCCAAACAAAGTTCTGAAAATCAACTTACGCATTTGAACAGTGCAAATAGCCAATTTAGATTATGCCAACAGAGAACTCCAGCTTAAGGTGGCAAATTTAGATTGGACACACATACCCCTCTCTGTATGATATTTCTGCAAGCAATCATTAAGCTCTCTGGTTTCTTGGCTTATCTGTAAGAGGAAAGGCCTGCACAACACCATCTATTGCTCTCTTTGAATGCTGACCACCCCGTAATTGGGCTGCAATCTCTCTGCATGTGGCTGTCGACAGTCCTCAGCAGGCTTGCTGTGTGCCCAGCATCCTAAAATCACTTGGATTGTGCCATGGCAAACTTGACTGTACATAAAGCATCTGCCATCCAGGCATCATTGGTCAAATCGCCATCATTCTGCAGAGCGAGCCCAATGCAAAGTGCTACAAGCTTGCCAGAAACCTGGACAAGAATGTCATCTCCACAAGCTCCTCCCACCCCTTGCTGTGCATGGCAGGAGTCTGCCCCTGCCCAGCTCAGGTGCAGATACTCTTTTGGGGCCTCCCTCTGGTGTGTGTGTGTGTGTGTGTGTGTGTGTGTGTTTTAAGGAGTTCTGATGGCACCTTTTGCAAAGTTGTTGAGAAAAAGCAGCTCCAGGCCTGCTTAGCACACAAGAGTTGTTAGGGCTCTAATTGTCTGAAAGACAGTCAAGGAATAAATTATCAGGTTTGGATGTTTCTGAAGTGTCACTGTTCTTTGTCTACTAAGCTTGCATGGGATTGATTAGTAAGGTCAGTAAACATTTGCAGTCCTGAGTTACAATTACGGGGCATTTTAGTGTTCCAAGGGGAACGTTAGGGCAACTTCTCAAAAATAAGTATCTTCTTTTCCACCCAGCAAAGTAATAGTAATAAATACTAATACTACTACTACTGTTAATAAAAAAAACATGGCTACTAAGATATCTTTACATTGATTGATTTTTAAAAATAAGGAGAGATTTAAAAAACCGTATGTATAGGTGGTTGTACTTACCCCTTTTACCACAGCGCTTTCTTTTAAGCTTTCCAGGGCAATAATTTCTAAGCCACATTTTCTTTTAAGCATATTGCTTGCCAAGACAGGCATTTCCCGCTCCACCAGTGTGGGCCACTGATGCTCATTTCCTAAGCTACACTGCTTCCTGACCTCACTGATGACAGTCTCTTGTGCCAGACACTAGGTTACAGGTCCAGCACGAAGTGAATGGGGCAGTGTCTGTGCTTTTCTAATGTTCTTGAGGTTAAGTGGAAACATCTGTATCCAAACAGAACACTGAATGCCGTGTAGGGAGTCCATTCTATACCAGATCAAGAAGGAAACTTCACCGAAATGGGCCAGTAGGACTGAATTGATAAAGGAATAGTAAGTAGCCAGTTAGGAAAGGGCCTGGGAAAAGGACACTTGAAAAATGACAGAGGAGCTACATGGTGTGAATTATGGGGGGCAGGTGTCCTTCATACCAGTAGGTGGAGGGAGGAGCAGGAAGTGAGGCTGCAGAAGGTGACAGAACACGGCTGTGTTACTAAGCCAAGAAGGTTAATTTTCTTTCTTAGTGCTATCTCATTTCAGAAACAGCTCTTCTAATTGCCAGCATTTTAATCCTTTTCATTCGACATTTCTAGTGGCGTCATCCGCCAAATAACAGGAATGCTTAAGAGCTGTGTGCAACCTTGGGTCTGAGCTATATTCCATGCCAAGAAGGTTCCTCTGTGCAATGCTGGGGTCAGCTGCCTTGCTTGGTCACAGTGTTCAGCCCAGGCCAAGAGCCACTGCTGTCTGTGCTGAAAACAGAGGGGAACTGACTTAAACATTGTTGAAGTCTCCACCCTTTCCTTGAGATGCTGTTGGGTGATTTTGCACACCGAAGTTCCAGGGTCTTTGTCAGAGAATGATAAACTCCGTCCCCAGGAGGCTGCTTCTAGACATGGGGAACATGCAAGACAATCTCAGTTATGAGGCAGTTTCCTGGGACATTGCTGTCCTCCTCAACGCTCTTCGCAAAACCCATATTTCCACTGTCCGCTTCCTGACCCTGACAGCAGACTGCCTAAGGAATAAGGTGATTGTCTTCACTCTTCTGTTCTGCTGCAAAAAACCCAGACCACACAGGAGAGTGGGACACTCAGGTCGAGCACCCAAGCTTTCAATAAGCTTTCAATAAGAGGAGCAGGTTTGTCTAGAGTGGCTAGGGTCCTGGAGCGTTAAAACTTTATGGAGCTTTCCTTTTTAATTTGGTTTTCTTGGAAAGTTTATTTTTATTTTTGTTTTGATTTTAATTTTTCTTGCCTTGTTTCATTTTTTATATACGTGTCATTTTCATTTTTATATACGTGCAAAGGTTATAAAACTTGGAAGAGTAGGTTTGAAACTGCTGTGCAGGCTAGTCTTATGACAATTTGACTCTAGATAGAATTATCTGAAAGGAGGGAACCTCCGTTGAGAAAATGCCTCCACTAAAATCCAGCTTTAGGGCATTTTTAAAAAATTAGTGATGGAGGAGGGTGGGCCCAGCCCATTGTGGGTGGTGCCATGCCTAAGTTAGTGGTCCTGGATTCTCTAACAAAGCAGACTGACCAAGCCATGGGGAGTAATTCAGGAAGCAGCACCCCTCCATGGCCTGTGCATCAGCTCCTGCCTCCAGGATTCTGCCCTGTTTGAGTTCCTGTCCGGACTTCCTTCAGTGATGAACAATAATGTGGGAGTACTAAGCCAAATAAACCATTTTCCCCCAGCTTGCTTCTAGGTCATGGTGTTTTGTTGCAGAAAAAGAAAAACTAACTACTTCAGAAGTTAGTACCGGGGTTGTGAGGTATTGATTGTGGAAGGACTTTAAAGATTCTATCAAGGCTGTTTGCTATTTTGAATTAAGAATCAGCCATTCTGGTCAACTGGCGCTGAAGTGTCAACTGTGATTAATAAGAGGCCAGCACGATTGAAGTGAAACCTTTACATTAATGGGACAATTGGTGCTGGCTAGCTGGAGCTGAGCAGTTAGCAGTGGTTAGAAAAGACCAGCATCACTGAGGTGAAATCTTTTGTAGAGTGTTGTCAGGAAACACAGGCACTGTGTTCCTGAAGTGGTCACGGTTGTATCTTATGCTGGTAGCTGAACTTGGTAGTGTCAGAGTTACCCAGGTGGTACTGGTTTTGAAGGCATGAGGGGTCATGAAGAGCAGCTGAGGCCTGGCACTGTGAGAGGCCAGGATAGGTCATTGGTAAAGCTGCAGCCTCAGTGGCAGTTGAAGGCCTCGGAGTGAAGCGGTCATGCAGAGAAGTTGAAGCTTGGCAGCATGAAGAAAGCCTATGAAAGGTTATTGGTGAAAGTGCAACAGAGGACCCAGCATTTTGTAGATGCCAGTGCCAGAAGATGACCATGGAGAACAGCAGCAGCAGCCGCATGGAGCCTGCCGAAATGTAGCAGACAAGCTGTGTGTAAAGAGCAGAGATGGAGAAGTAACTCAACCGCCTTGGAGGAGTTCAGAAGACTATGAGTGAATCTAGAAATTGGATGCTGAGTTATTTGTACATTTGTAGTTTGATTTTGCTTTGATTTTTGGTTGTAACTGTGCCCTGGTTCTTCCCTCTTGCAGTAAGGAAATATTTACTTTTTATCTTACTGAAACCCCTTAGTTGAGAGACTTTGAATTTTAAGAATTGAATTTTAGAATTTAAATTTTAATTTGGGTTTTAAAAGGGATTGGCTATTTTTAAAGGATTTAAGTGTTAATGTGTTTAAATTTGTAAAGACTGTGGGACTTCTAAAGTGATTTATGGTTTTAATGTGAGATCTTGGGGACAGAATAAGAAAGGAAGGGTTGTGACTCAATAGTGATGTGTTTGAGTGTCAGGGTAACAGGGGTCAGTTGTGTTGGCTAGTCTTGCATCAACTTAACACAACCTGTTGCCATCTGAAAGGAGGAAACCTCAACTGAGAATACACCCCTATAAGATCTAGATACAGAACATTCTCTGAATGACTGATTGATGGGGGAAGGCTCAACCCATTGTGAGTTTCACCATCGCTGGGCTGGGTTCTATAAGAAAGCAGACTGAGTGAGCCAAGAGGAGCAAGCAATAAGCAACTCTCCTCAGAGGCCTCTGCATCAGCTCCTGCCTCCAGGTTCCTGTCCTGTGTGAGGTCCTGCCCTGACTTTCTTCAATAATGAAATATGAGTAAATAAACCTTTACCCTCCTGATGTTGCTTTTGGTTGTGGTGTTTCATCACAGCAGTGGTAACCCTAACTAAGACAGTAATACCGACACACGGATTTCTCTGAGCCTAGTCTAATAAAGGAAATGGCACTGAAATTTTGAACCCTAAAGTGATGGAGAGCAATGAGTTGAGGCAATTGGTCCACACAGGGTTGGAATTCTCAGTCTGACCACTCAGCTATTTGCCCAAGTCTTCATTTCTCAGACTCTCCTTCCTTGATTGTAGGTGAAGACATGGACCTCATTCAGCTGGTAGCTAACTAGACATAAGCGTAGTCCCAAAATGTCACCATCCTTTTCTGGCAGGAATAAGGTTATAGTGTGGCACTGATCCTTTTAGAGCTGACTTGAGAGCTTTGAAAATGTTCCAGTTTCCTCTTAAACAGTTCTGGTCCCTGCACTCCACGGATTGCACTAGCCTCACTCTGAGAAAGGCAGGTAGAGAGGTAAGAGACCATCGCACATGTTTTGAGATGATCATGCTGTTTGTCGGTTAATGCCCACACTGCAGGATATGTAAAACGAACACTAAAAATGCTGCTTTATATACTCCTCAGAAAGCTCAGCAGGACTTCCACCAGATGTTGTTGTGTGAGAAAAGCACCGTTTAGAAAAGGCTCTCAGAATGATTGATTCTGTTTTTGTCAGACAAGAACTGAAACTTCCCAGAGGATGCATCTCTACACTGTACGTTGCTGGCAACACAGGTGTGTGTGGGAACCTGCGATCTGGTGGAGACCTGCCAGAGGTAATCAGTTTGTGCTGGAGGAGGGGCTGGACGGATGAGGAGCCGGAGAAGAAGTGACACGATGGGAATGTTCTGCAGGCCTCCCTCCAGTAGCTGTGGTGTCTGTCTTCATGAAGGAACTCATTCAAACACATCTTCTTTTTCAAATACATTGCCTTTAATGTCACAGGCACATTGTTTTGGATTGAATCATATCTCACAAAATGTATGTGTCAAAACCGCACAATTTTATTTAGAAATAAGGTCAGATGGAGTTAGTTGATAGAGAAGTAGTTGTCCCTATTGCATTGTGACTGTTGTCCTTATGTAAAGATGGCTTCATAAAGACAGACTCACAGGGGGAGGCCATGTGAACACAGAGGTTAGGCTCCGAGCAGTGCTGCTGTAAGCCAGGAGATACTTGAAATCCCTGAAAGCTAGGCTGATTCAGAGAAGACTACCCCCTCCACTGTCAGAGGATACCCAGGCCTACTGACACCTGGATTTTAGACATCCAGCCCCAGAACTGGGAGACAGTCAATATCTTTCTATTGCTGTAGGCCATGTGGTATGTGGGACTTTGCCATAGCAAACTTTGGGGAGATGGAGGATTAAGGTAGATACAATTCTTGATTCTGTTTTATATCCTGATGCTTTTTATTCAACAAAACCTTGTGTCTGTCTTTCCATATCCTCAAGTTTCTGACATGGCAGCCAGGATTACCAATTACCTCTGTGAGATAAGTTATGGATATATATTTTGAGCTGTACATTGACTGTGTAAAGTTACTTCAGCATCTTGTTATTTTCAGTGGCTTCCCTGGGAAGTCTGGCACTATGGGAATATATTTTCACAACATTGGTATGGAAGGATGGGCTCTTGCAATGATTTTGCTATTGTCTCTCCTCTGTCTGTGTTCAATGCCCACTGTTGCTGTTTATTGAGCACTTCTGGACATACTCATGTGTGGATATACTGACCTTTCAGGCATCCATGTGCTGTGTCCTGGCACATGGATATCTGACTGACCAGGAGCTTTGGCTAGTCAAGGAGTCTCAGTGGGGTCCTATGTGGGCAGACTTGGTCTGTTTCCAGCCTGGAATGTTGGGGGCTTTCCTCATCCAGGGGAATTCCAAAGACCAAGAGTATATTTCCTGTTTGCTGGTGTGGAAAATATCTTCAGAAGTGAATTTTCAGCTCTTTATAGAGTTGAGAGCTATCTGTATTATCTCCCTCAAGTCCCAGGGAAGACTGTGGAAGAGGAGGCAGATGAAGGGCAGGAACATTATGAAATGTCCCCTTCTTGGTGACATACCTTTTCGATCATGAGCACACAGCAGTTGTGGCACCTGTGCCAGTCCTGCACACATAGCAAAAGACTTGCAAGAGTTGGGGGCTGTATTTGGGAAGAGGGGTTCTACCAGGAGAAGAGTGGATGCAATAAGACAGTGTGGATGAGTAGAGTCATGAGACCTTGTATATGATTAGGAATTATCAAAAACATAAAATGGAAAATGAGAAGAAAATTCAGAGCTCATATTTCTAGTAAGTATTTGTACTGCAAAACATATTGAGCGTCTGGCCCCTGTTCTTCACATGCTTAGCTTAGCTGAGCCTCAGAGCCCTAGCTACTGTTACTGTCTTCATTTTGATAAAAACGGAAACACAGAGAGGTTCAGTCATTTGCAAAAGATCACAGAGCCAGACAGCAATGTAGCAGGGATTTGAACCCAGGCAGCAAAAGTCTTGGCTTAGCACTCTTAGGCAACTCTTAGGCTTTTGCATTTATTAACTTATTCACTGTGTGTGTGTAATGTTTTCTAAAATATGATCACATGAACTGAGATTGGTGACAGTCTGTAGACCTTCATTATACATGATTCTTACAAATGTGATATGATGCCATCTTGCTGTTCACAGTTTAAAGTACTAGAAGTAACCAAGACAGAAAAAGAAAAATTGGGAACAATTCTATTCTGTTCATAAGCCCGATGATTTCTTTATTCTGGAGGACATCAGGGTGACCCCCTCATCCTGAAAGGAAAACGATATAAGCCAATGAGTTCACAGGGCAGGCTTGACAAGAGAAAGACCTTCCTGGTGCGCCTGCACGTAGTCAATAGGACCCTGGCCTCACACTGGAGTACAGATGGACATGCTCTGGAGACCATCTGGACCTAGGAGGGTGGTTTTGGCTGTGCATCTGTCCGCTGAGCCAGCAGAGTGCCTGCATTAGCTGAGCTGACCAGATGCAGTTAGGTGAAGTGCCCGTTTCACAGCTGACTTTGTTCTGTTGGTATTATTGCCTTTTTAAATAGCCAAGGAGTTAAAGTAGAATCGTTGAGATCATCTTCCCAGATGTCTAAGTGAGATGACTTGAGTGGAGAAGAGACACATGCTGTAATGATTCTTCTTTGAGGTAAAGGGGAAGTAGGCCAAGCAAGCATTTAAATGGCTGGATTTAAAAGTTAATGGAGTATTCACAAGCCAATGGAGTAAGGCAAGAGAAGGCAATGGGGCTGCAGAGATTTGATGAAGACAGGAAACAGGTCCTCCATGCAGCAATGGGGAACAGAGGCCAGAGACAGCTGCAAACATTTGTCAGCTCTGGCAACTCCCACCAGAGAGCCAGGGCTCTCCCTCTTGCTGAGAGTTGCTGTCCTCCCTGCTTGTCTTCTGTTGGGGAAAGTTTCCTGGATTTTACTGCAGCTTGTAAAAGGCTTGACTTTTACTCCACAAGTTTCCAGATAAGCATCATGCTCTCTTTCCCCAAAGGATGTTTTCTATAAGCAAGGATCTTTCATTTCAAAATGAAATGTGTAGTTCCAGCATTACAAAGAAAAGGAAACCCTTCTTGCCTTTCAGAAATGTTGAAGTCAAGGGAAGGAACAATTCCTTGGGCACAATTTTCAGTCCCCAGCTGATAAGTGCCTCAGTAATGAGGACACAGTGTCCCTTCCACAGCGCCTGGAGGCTGAGCACTGCGTAGAACCCACGATCAGGAATCCTGTGTAGAGTGCAGAGGAGCCTTTCTACATGCTCCAGTGCTATCCAACATCCAGATCCATCCCAGCAAGGTCGGCCTTTCCAGGGATCGTGGGCTCTGTATATCTGTATGTGTGGAGGGGTAGGGAGGCATCTCTGCTAGCCAGAGACACAGGCAAGTGCCTCAATATCTAATGATGGGCGGGTGGGATTGCAAGGAGAGAGAGGGAGAAAGGGAGAAAGAGGGGGACAAGAAGGAGGGGGGAGAGAGAAGGGAGCAGGGAGAGAGGAACAAGGGGTAGAGGGGGAGAGGGAGGCAGGGAGAGAGGGGAAGGGAAAGAAGGGGAAGGGGAGAAGGGAGAGAGGGAGGAGGAAAAGAGGGAGAAGAGAGATAGGAAGAGAGGGAGAGAGAAGAAGAAAGAGAGGGAGAGAGACAGAGAAAGAGAGAGAATATACCAAAACATTAGAAGATACCTTTAGCAAAATTATCCAATTCTCAAATATGGGCCAGGAGCTATTTGGGTGAAAAACAGAGACATTAGTCCATATTATTCTAAGGGCTAGCTAGAGAGTAAGTGCAACAAATCAGGGAAAGAGTAGGTTCCAGGTGCGAAGGCCGCATATCTGAGAGATGGAGCAGAGAAGACCAGGCAAGGACAGTCACAGCTGAGCAAGATGGGTCACTGTAGGCGTAAATGGCATGTTCATGGAGCCCAGTGGAGAACAGGCATTTGGACAAAGACCTGAAAGAGGTGGGGTTGCCATGTGGGGATCAGTAGGAAGCATCTGACATGGTGAAAGAACTCAGGGTTCTAGGCTCTGGGAGGATTTTGTCTACTGTATTCTAAGAATTGGGTGGCCAGTGTGCTTACAGTGACTAGACTGCCAGGCCGTGGGCACGAGGGTCCAGGTGGGCATAGTGCGGACTAAGGATTTAGGACTGAGTGCTGCTGCCATTGCAGTGTGTCCTGACATGCAGAAGCAGTTGCTTTAGGTTCCACTTACGAGGGTCACTCTGGTAGCTGGCTTCTGATCAGACACCATCGGTCAAAGCTGAAAGAAGTTTCCGTGACTACAACACTGACTGAAAAAATGATGGTGCTAGGGACAAAAATCTGGACACAGGAAGTTGTGAGAAAGGCAGACTTAATAGTATTCAGGTGTTGGGTATGACTTAGTGAAGCTAAGGACGACTGTGAAGTTTGAAGATCAGAAGGTTGGTAAAAGGGAGGTACCAACGAAAGAGATGTAGAAATCTGCATAAGAAACACAAGTTTACAACTGTATTGTGTAGTGAAGAAGAGACACTGGTTGAGCTAGCAAGTGTTTCAAAAGATAAAAATATAAACTACTGAGAAGTCAAGCCACGATGTCATTGTGGTTAGGTCACCACACACACACACACACACACACACACACACACACACACACACACGCACACATGCGCGTGCAGAGAGAGAGAAAATGGAGTAACTGATGACCTGGATGGCTTAGCAACATCTTAGAAACAGATGCCATCACAAGCCTATGCCTGAAGCCCAGGAGGGAATTTGAACTAACCAAGAAGGCAGACACTGCAGTATTTAACACAGGCATGATTAGGTTTGGTTTATGTTCCTTCACCCTGGCTGCCACATAGAAGATAAACTACGACGGGACCAGGGTCCTGTCAGCCAGTGTTTGCTCTATGTCAGCACACCCTAAGCTTATCAGCAGTTCTGTAAGAGAGCAGGAAATAGATTAGCCTGGGCTAAGAAGTGAGAGAGCTGGAGTTGGGGTGCTGCCTGGCTGGAGACTGTACTATCTGCAACGCTGTGTAGCAGACAAGATCTGGAGAGCTGAGATAAAGAAAGAAGAAAAGTGGCTTATGGTCAGGATATGCTTTCAAGATTAGGCAAGATGTGGCTCACTCAGGAGGAAGGAGATGGAAAAGTGACAGATGATGCCTAGGTGGGGCCTGGGTGATGGGTCATGATGACGTGTAGTGGGAAAGTTGAGAACAGGAACATTTGGAGGCAGAAATAGGCTTCACATGTGAGTTGGAGATGACTTCCAGAACCTAGTGGCTGTGTTGATGAAGCAGTTGGACCTACTCACCAAGGCTGTGCAGAGCTGCACAGTGACTTTGGGTGCCACCTGTATGTGGATGGCATTTGCCTGAAGGAAAGAAAGCATATGGAGGAAAGAGCAGAGTGAGCTTGATGTGTGCTTGGCCTCACAGGTCCGTGAAGAGGGTTGGTAAAGGAGAGCCAGCAGGAGCAGTTGGGTAGGGAGGAAAGCACCTGAGGAGCCCACAGCTTCCCCTGCCCACAATCTTACCATTGTGGGATTTTTATACCCTGTTCTTTGTTCTTACTTGTATGTCCTACTCCTCTGTGTACTGACAGTGTCCGTAAATAGATATGGTGGTCATGGCTCTGTGACCTGCAGTGCATAATATTGCCCAGGAGAAGCCTTGAAACCCAGGCATCAATGACACAGGCTTTCAGTAGAGTCATGCAAAGTGTAGTTCATGTGCCGAGCACTGGCCACTGTGTCCTGTTGGCAGCTGTGTGCTGGGGACTTTGCAGGCCAGGGGATGGATACTCATCTGTGGTCACAGGACTACTCTGCACTATGAGAGCATTTTGTGAAGGTGGCTCTTCAGATCCCTGGGGGTGAGTGGATCTCAAAATCACTCTAGGTGGAAAGGCCTGTTCTGTAAAGATTTTTTCTTAATCTTTGTGCTTCTTGCCTCCTTCCAGCATTTCTGCTATTTCCCTGAGAAATGTCTGCAGTCTGTTACAGTCTTGATCCTTAGCCAGTTTCAAACTTGAAAAAAAATATTCTAAATACCTCTTTCCTACATATTTTGGCTTCATTCAGTAACCGATTTTGAATTTAAAGTAAACACTTGTAAATATTTATTTAACATCTTTCTGCATTAAAAATATTAAACACCTACATATTCAGCATCATCTCCATGTGTTGAAGGTTTTCAGTGACAAAATTTAAATATTCCATTATGTTGCTTTTCTGGATGGATGACAATGATTTACTTTTAAAAATACACGACAAGATCTTTGGCTTTTTATGCTGTATTGCTGCATAAAATTTAACTGTTTTATTTGGAGACAATGATGAATAAATCTGAAAAGGCCAAGTAGCATCCTGACTGTGAATAACTCATCCTAGTATGATCATAGAGTACCAGGCAAGGGGAAATGCAATTCAGATAAAATATTAATCGAATGAAATGAAAGCCTATTTCTTATTGCCGTAGGCCACCTATATGTGCATTTGACATATTGATGCTTTCTTCTTTGGGTGATTTCGCCTATGTCCTTGTGGGATGTGAAAACACAGTTTTAATGATATGCTCTCAATTTATTCCAGGGGCACTGATGTGGGAACTCACTGTGGAATTAGGTGCTGGATCGTTTATTCTTGTATTAGGTCTTCCATTATTTTCATCTCTCTGTGTCTTGCTGTTTGTGAACCTGCCACCATGATGAAGGACTTCTTCAATGCTACCCATGCCATCTGGCCCGCATCAAAGAGAGCATTGTTTTCTGCATTTGGATTGATCCTCCTCATGGTGGAAGTGATGAAGATCAATTCTGTTCCTGCCATATTCCCAAACATTTTCCACATGTTTGGAAATACGGTGAAATGCTGATCAGAATACACAATTTAAAATTTTATTTTTAGTTGACTTATCATAGCACAAATTTGTGATACATTGTGTAGCATGTACAAATGTATTAGTTACTTTTCTATTGCTGTAGTAAAACACCATGGCCAAGGCAACTTGTCCACATTCTTCCCAGAAAACAATATGGTCAAGTCCGCCAGAGCTATAGTTTATTTATTGGTACCAAATCCAGTATTTTTGCTGTGATGAAACTGTGACTAGGCAACTTATAGACGGGTTTATTTGGGCTTATGTTTCCAAGGAATAAGAGTCCATGATGATGAAGCAGAGGCAGGTGACAAGCAGCAGGCATGGCGGCAGGAGCAGGAATCTGAGAGCTCACATCTTGAACTAGAATTAATTGAGGCGCTTTACTCTCAAGCCTGCTTCCAATGACATACTTCCTCCAAAAAGGCCACATTTCCTAAACATTCCCAAACAGGGCCACCAACTGGAGACCAAGTATTCAAATGCCCAAGACAGTGAGGGGATATTTAATTTAAACCACCAGACACATTTAATGTGCCACAGTTGTCAAAGCAGTTGGAAGTCCCTGTATCCCAAGACTTCGTTTGTTTGTACTGGGACACTTACAGGTTTCTCTTATGACAACTTTGAGATCTGCAAATCACTTGAATGGTCTTTGTCTTTTCCGGTGCTTGCTCTTCTTACCCCATGGATTTTGGAACCCATAATCCAACCTCTTCCTCACCCTCTCAGCTCCTGGTAGCTCAGCAATGTAACTTGCTATTCTTTTGAGATCAACTTCTTTAAAATACAAATATGAAGGAGGACGTACTCTAATTGTGTTTCTGTGCTTGGTTTTCATCCTCCAGGATGACCTGTGCCACCTGACAAATGATGCAGTGCTCCCTCTCCTTCCCTGTTTTTTATGGCTGCGGAGTTCAGTTTTGAAAGTTCATTGGCTGCTTCTATGGCATTGGCTTGGATCTGGCTATCACTGACTTATACTTACATTCATCTGTGGCTGTATGTGACACTTGAGATATATTATTTTCATTAAATTATTCTATACCATTGCATTCAGAAGCATGCTCAGAATTAGAAGTGATGAACTGGCTTTTGTTAATACAAGAAGCAGACTTGGCCAAAGTTCATTGTTCTTCTAAACCTAATGATGACACGTTGTTTATTTCTTTCATTTAAATAGTGTTTATGTTGTCTAATTATTACAAAAAAGACAAATGAGTAGTGCTCATTGTATAGACATTTTATTATGTTTTGGTCACCTAGGGAATCACTAGTAACTTGCTTGTTGACTTTTTTGCTTATTCTGGTGTGTGTGTGTGTGTGTGTGTGTGTGTGTGTGTGTGTGTTGGGAGAGAAGGGGATTTTAGTATACTTGTGTCATATTCTATATAAATGTTATTTCTACTTTATATCAGTGATGTTGTTTCAACATGTTTCTTGTTGACTTACCCCATTGCTTAGGATTTGTTTCATTGTTTGTTTGTTTGTTTGTTTGGCTAGGTCTTATGGCTAGGTCACGATTTATTTAATTCCTTCCCCAAGAAATCTGCTCATGCAGTTGACAATTTCTTCATCTGATTTTGAGGGATGCCCTAAACAACTTGTGCATACCTCTTGCTTAAAGCCTCTGGTGTCTCCATTAAGGCACGGCTGTTAGAAACAGGATTACCCTGTCCTGCACCATGAGCTCCTGGTGGATTCATCCGAGGAGTATGTAGCTCACAACATGTTCCTGTGAAGGAGGGAGGACAGAGTGAGAGAACAACTTGATGCCTTCCTGCATTTGTGAAGCTGACTGTGCTTGCATAGATCAGTGGTTCTCAAACTGTGGGCCGTGACTCCTTCGGGGGTTGAACAGTCCTTCCACAGGATTTCATGTCAGATATCCTATGTATCAAATATGGATATTATGACTCATGACAGCAACAAAATTATAGTTATGAAACAGCCATGAAATAATTTTGTGGTTGGGGGTTGCCACAACATGAGGAACTATATTAAAGGGTCAGGTCACAGCATTAGGAAGGCTGAGAACCACTGGAATAGATGCTTGTAATCACCTAAGCACATCTTGATTATTTTCAAATGTCCCCTTTCCTTAGCAGAAATTTCTCCTGCATTGAATCTATGAGCTCAACGTTCTGCTATGAGCATCACTTTTTTGGAAATATGGATTTTAAATTTTTTACTGTTGGTCTTTGTAGGTATTTTAATGGCATGTTGGGAACAGCCCAAATATGCTAGGTGAGATTATTTTAATCTGGAAGATCTCAATCATATCAGCTCACTTTCATCTCCAGACACCGAGTTTCAAAGAGTCTTTTGAGGTTGCTATAGAAGAAAGAGTGGTGGGTGTTTTGTATTTGACTCTCTGGTCACATAGAGTGAGGAAGGGTGAGAACCATAGTGACAAATGTTTATGGAGGTTTCAGACACGAATATCGCAACACTTCTGAATTAGTGAAAGAGAATTCTGAATTTCATACTTAATCTTTTTGAAACCGACATTTATCTCTGGCTGATTTGAATCATCTCTCAGCTCCAGGACTGCTTGTCATCCCACATCTGACTGTAAACAAACGTTTTCTTGTCTTTTTGAAGAGCACACCATGCGGAACTCCAGGCAAGATAAAGGCTTGGGGGAGCAGTTCAGTTTTTACTTTAATCTTTTGTGTCTTCTATTTTATCATCTCTAAATTGTGAAGCCATTAGGTTCTTGCATTATTTTCCTTTTTGAATTTCGACACACATTAACTTTTATTTTCCATATTGCTTTACTAGCTAAACAGTGTTTCTGGAGATTAGCAAGGAGCCCACAGAGATTCATTTGAAAATGGTCTTTGTGTTTATTCCCTACTTTCTTTTTTCTAGCACGGGGAATGCCCCATTACTGGGATTTTGATTTTTCCAGGTTCACCATGCCTCATCTTCCACCGTCCTTGTCACTTGCCTTTGCTCTCCTGATCCTGACTTCCACTTCTCTTCCCACTGTGCCCCTGGCAGAGCAGGTTTTCTAATCTGCACATCTGGCCCGGTTATAGACCATAACCTCCTATTGTTCCTTTTCTAGCCTTTTGTTTCGATTTGTTGAGTCATAGAGCAAACGCTGCCATAGATGTTTTCGTCATACAGAACATTTCTACAACCACCTTTCTCTTCTATTTTGAAAGTTTCATTTCCTTTTCTCTGTTGAATTTAAAAATTTTCAAAACTAACTCCAGAGGGTAAGCTTAAGCAAAATTTCAAACTAGATGCTATTTTTGAAAAAATAAAACGACAGAATTTTTTTATCCTGCCCTTCAGTGTTATCTTCTGGTTTTGCAAATTCATGTATTTTGCTGTTGCTGCTGTTTTTTGTTTGTTTGTTTGTTTGTTTTGTTTGAATGGGTCATGTATGAACAAACTTGAATATGATTATTAGTTATCTTAATGTGTCTTTGAAGACAAGGATTCCATTGGGAAGAGGCTGTAGGAGGCAGTTCCCCCTCTCCCTTTCTTTTTTGGTAGCAATTCTCTGGAGAATTCTTTGTTTCCAATTTAGGCAAAGCTTCTCATCCCAGAGGAGTTATTTTGTGAGTGAGGTAGACACAGGAACCTCGGAACAACTGTAAATCTCTCTCCAGAGAAAAAGACTGGCATCGAACATCTTCCTCAGTTGGTGCAAACTCTATCACCCATCCCCTTTAAAGTCTAAAGAGCAGGTGTCAAGCCTCAATCTGTTAGCAGCTATTTGTTATCCTTTAAAAATGGGAAATGAAAGAAAATGATTCAGGCTTTTTCATATTTTTAGAGAAATCCATTCTGGAAAAATAAGTTTCTAGCTCTGTGTTGTGATTCACTTAGTTGTACCCCTCCACTCACACACAGCAGCCTCCTCATCACTGGGAAGAGAGACCTGGCCCCTGACATATTGTAGGTTGGAATGCTGTCTAACTAAATACCCATTTCCTTGCAAAGCTGGTAATAGAAGCCAGGTTTCAGTGATTTTAATGACCTAAGACTGGATCCTTTGAATCTACGGGAAAGATATAAAAGGTACAATATCCTGTTCTGTGCCTTTATGCACAGAAATTCCTTTGAACAGGTATTTAGTTTCTTCTGTTATTTGGGATGTATAAGTAGAGGTGAAACCATAAAAAGAGTGTAGAAAGGCTAGAGGCCGACCCCGCAGCTGCAGCCTGCTGGGTGAATGTTCTTTGATTATTGCCAGCACCAGGCTGGAGAGAGGCTCTTCATCTTAGATAGGGGAGGAGACTGGACTCTTGGCGGCTTGTCAACGACCCTGACGCTTTGGCGGACAGGGTGGTGGAGGAGTGCGTGACAGAAGCTCTGGGGACACTGAGAACACCAGCCTGAAAGTACTGGCACTAAGACAGCTTCCCAAGCTACAGTTCTAAAGAGCTCTGGAATTAGGGGCTGGCGTGGGGTAGGAGACAAACAAGTTTTAGGGTTGTGGAAATCTGTTAAATGGGAACTCCATTCAAAGCAGAAAAAAAAATGAGCTTCATGCATGAAAACTTCCTGGAGGAAGGCTAAGACAAGGTCTGCACAGTTGCCCGGTTTAATGGGTGATTATAGGGCTCAGCTGTAGGACAGCAATCATTCTTACAAACCTGGCATTTGATTGTGCACACACGCCGTCAGAGAGCAGACACAGCATCACAGCCCAGTGCATACACGAGCACAGGCATTCAAGTTTACACAAAACTGCATCAGACTAGGGTGGATACAGCTGAGAGAAAATGACAGCCAGCTATTGTTCACACTGGATGTGTAGGCAGAAAGCAAATGTTGACACTATCTCTCAGAAAAACAAAAACAAAAACCTTTAATACAATTTCCTTCATCTTTCCAGTCTCTCAGAGTATTGTAAAGGTTGGAGTCTCCCAACTTGACATTTTATAAAGCAGATACAGCTACATTTTCTTTTATTGAACTGTAGAGTGTTTTTGTTCTGCCACTTAACTGTTTTGGCCATCTCTTCTAGTTAGATCCTTTGTCCTTTAATACCTCTTAGACCATGTTTCTCCTCTTAAGGACTATAAAGTAAGAGAACGGAAACTGCACTGTGGTTTGCTTCTTGTAGACTTCTCTTCAATCCTCAGGGGATCATGGATACCTACTCACTTTGGTCATGATCCTTTTAAAGTGGTCGTGTCTGTTTGGGCTAACATGTTTCCACAGTGGAAGACCAATTACTCTTGGTAGCAGCTGTCTCTGCTGTGTCAAAGTGCACCCAAGACATCACAGTCCTCTCTTGTTGATTCTTGGAGTCATTTTGTGATTTGGTAGTTTTTTTAAATACTTTTCTACACAAGCACACTACTTATGAGTGAAGACATTTTTCCATCCTTTCTGATCAGAATAACTTTTATTTCTCTTCCCGCATAGTTAGGATCTCTCATAAGATAGTTCATAAGAATGCTAAAAATTACAGTCTGACCTTCCCCTCCACTTAATGGAAGACACTGGCTTTGCATCATTCAACATAATGTCACCAATGTTTTTTTTTTTTGTTATAAAATCAAATTTTGAAAAACAAAATTTATTTCTATTTTAAATGTACTTGGCAATTTTCTGGGGTTTTGATGTTGTTTTCACAACTGGGCACTTTTATCTGTTAAATGCTTTTATTGCATCAATCGGCATATTACATGTTTTTAGTATTTGCCTAGGTCTACCTTGTAGTTTGTAAAAAATATTTTAGGCTTTTGAAACAGCCTAGGATACCTGGAATATTTCCCATTTAATTGTGGTGTATCATTCTTTTAAAGCTTTTCTGGATTTATTTGTAAATATTTCACTAGTGGCTTTTATATCTGTTCAGGATGCCTGTAGATAATCTTTTTTTTTTTTTCAATAATCATTTTTTTTTTGGTCTGGCTTGGGTTTTGCTGGTTAGGGCAGTGCTGGCTGTTTCTTACTCCAAGAAGAGACTGCAGATAATTTATGTTATTTCTTCCTTAACTGTGTTTTAGAATTCACCAGCAAAAGGTTGGCTAGGTACCTCTTATTTGAGATGTTATTAATATTATTCACATAACTTACCTAATAAGTTAGGAAGATTCAAATGATATGGCCTAGGTGAGTTCTTTAACTTGTTATTTTTAAAATTTTCATACATGAGTACTGTATTTATATCATTTCTATCCTCTACCTTTTCCCATTCTCCCCAACTCTGTCTCAAATTCACAATCTTTTTAAAATTATTGTTGTATGTATCTATACATATGTATATATAAAACAACCTGCAGAATCCATTTAGTGTTGCTCTCATGTATATGTGTTTAGTGCTGACCCCTTAGAATTAGATAATGTATTTGTGTCTCCTTCCTGAAAAGGACTGAATTGCCCTCATGGACAGTGGTTACCTGTACCTCTAAGGGTGGGCTCCTGTACAATTTCTATGTTTATGTTGGCATGTCAAATGCTGCTCTTATTTAGATGACCACATTGTTGAGATTCCCTGTGTGTCTTCCCAGTCATGTTTAGAAGACACTGTCTGATCAGAGATGCCCTGGACCTCTGGCACTATAATCCTTCTGCTCCACCATTCCTCAGTATACCTTGAGACAAGTGTAAAGGGTTGTATTGCAGATGGGCACCCACAGATAGTTGCTCTCTGCATTTTAATTAGCTATGGAGAATCTGCTTAGATGAGGAGTGAGAGCTACACACATCCGTGTGTATAAGGATAAGTATTTAGAATGCAGTTAGAGATTGTACTGGTTTAGGAGAGTGGCACTAGCTGCTTTCCCCCTAGTACCCATGGCTTCACTAGCCATGGGCAATTGGCTAGATGGTTTACTAGCCATGGGTGACAGGCTCGGTTTACAGTAGTAGGCCTGGTTTTCTTCCTGTTGAGGGGGGCTCAAATTCATAAGACAGTTGGTGGTCACCCCCAAGATGTAAATGCCGCTATTGTAACCTTGGGTATAGCTTGAATTTCTAGTCATTGATGTAGTTCACATCAGCTCCATGGGGTTATTGATCCCTTTTTTCCTTGGTGACTTACATAGCACCTTCAGTGACTATAAGAGCAGTTCTAGGAAGTGAGCTTTCATATCAATCCCAGCTGAAATTTTCCAGGTCCCATGTCCTAAGCATGTGGTATGTTCAGTACTAGGGTCAGTTTTTAAAAAGGGTGTGTGGTTCTTGTGGGAACAAGGTTGGGGAGAGTGGCAGTGGGAGGTGAGAGCTCTGGGAGAGAGAAAGGAAACCAACATATGGGAGGTGTGATCTCTGGGGCAAGCTCGAGACCTGCAACGAGGTAAAAATGGGGGAAACTCTAGTTGAGATTCCTAGCAGCAGGGGATATGGAGACTGAAGTGGCCACCTCTAATATCCAGGCAGGACTTCCAATGTAGTGAGGGGAACACCAACCTACCTACAAAACCTTTGACTCAAAATTTACCCTGTCTACAAGATGTGCAGGGATAAAGATGGAGCAAAGATTGAGAGCATGGCCAACCAATGAGTGGACTAACTTGAGACCTACCCCATGGGAGAAAGCCAACCCCTGACACTATTAATGATACTCTGTTGTGCTTGCAGAAAAGAGCCTAGCATAAATGTCCACTGAGCGGTTCCACCCAGCAGTGGGTAAAATTAGATGCTGAGACCCACAGCCAAACAGTAGGTGGAGATCAGAGAGTCTTGTGGCAGAGTTGGGGGGAGGATAGAGGGACTCAGAAGAGATAAGAACTTCACAAGGAGACCAACAGAGTCTAATCTAGGCCCATGGAGGCTCACAGAGATTGAACCATGAACCAAAGAACATGCATGGACTGGACTTGGGCCTCCTATACACCTATAGCTGATTGGAAGCTTAGTCTTCATTACAGTCTCCTAGAAATTGCAGAGGGGCCGTCTCTGTCATGGGTGCAATTACCTGCTTTTGGATCACTTTCCCCTAGTTGGGCTGTCTTGTCTGGCCTCAGTTGTGGTTAGTCCTGATACAACTGTATGTATTAGGGTGAGCTGATAGGACGACTCCCCTTTTTTGAAGAGAAGGGGAAGGAGAAATGGGGGAAAGAGGGTGGGACCAGGATGAGAGGAGAGAGGGGACTGCAATCCGGATGTAACATGAATACATACATACATACATACATACATACATACATACATACATACATACATAAATGAGAAAAAGAAAGTCTATGGTTCTTGTGGGGAGCATTCTCACCTTATCACCTGTGACATAACCTTATTCCCCTTCCCATATTGATACACATATGACAGGGTTTCGCTATGTAGTCTTAGCTAGCTTCGGACTTGCTGTGTAGACCAGGCTTGCCTGGAACTCATAGAGATTTGTTTGCCAAGTGATGGGATTAAATGCATGTGTCACCAGGCTCAGCCTAGTGAATACAAATGTTTCCCCATGGCTTTCTCAAACATCCTTAGTGTTATATATGCCTTCTCACTTTCTTTCCCCCTGTGTTACCCTGAGTCCCCAGTTGAAGACTCTCTCTCTGGTATTCCCATTTTCCCTTGCATAGCTCCTATGACCTACTCTCTCTAGAACCCAGAAAGAAAGAAGGAACAAAGTGGGGGGAGTGAGCTCTTGAGTGAGTTGTGATAGCTTGAGGCTTTAAAAAAAATGTTTCCCTGTAACAAAGTTATCACATTTGTCATTATTATTATCATCATTATTCATTGTGTTGTTTTAGTAACCTTTTTTGTGTCCAGGCAATTAGTAGTGATGACTTCTTTCATTCTAGTCTTCTAGTTTCTCATTCTTTTTAAAGATGTATTTATTTTATTTATGTGGATGTGTATCTCTATGCGCACACCCATGTGGGTGCCTGAAGAGGCCACAGAAGGGCCTCAGGTCCCCTGGAGCTGAGTTTCAGCCAGTTGAGAGCTGTAGGTTCTGGGAATATAACTCCCACACTCAGTGAAAACACTTCTTATTCACCATTCTTCTTTTAAAAGAAGAGGGTTATGAAGTTGCTGATGTTTTTAAAGAATCAGATTTTGGTTTCTTTTCTTCTCTTCTGCTAAATTATTGATAACAGAAAGGAAATGGGCCAGGTATAGTGGTGAGCAGTGGCGGCAGAGAAGGCAGGAAGAGAGAAAGTTTCAGGCTAGTCTGCTGTGCTGTGCAGATAGCAAAGTGGGAGGAGATAGCCCCTCTACCTCAAAACAGAGAGTGAGAGAAGGAAAGAAAGAAAATAGTGGAATGAAGAAGGGAAGAAGGGAGAGAGATAAGCAGGGAAGAAAGAGAAGGGAGAAAGGGAGGGATAGAATGGAGGGTAGAGAGAGAGACAGAGAGAAACAGAGAGATGGAGATAGAGACAGAGACATGAAAGGGAAAGCAAGAAAGAAAGTTTGGGGACCACAGAGTGCTTGCCAGTTACTCCCTGATGAGGTTGACACATGTTCTAAATCTTATACACAGTATAGCCATCATGCACCACAGTAAACTGCTTTTCTCAAAATGGGAACAATTTGGCCCTTTGTTAACACCCTTTCAGATGGGTTTCACTGTTGTTTCCTCACTATAAAGGTAGTTAATAATAATCCATTGACCAGAAGAAAACAAAAGCACAACATAATACATACCACAATTACACAATAATCATAGCTAATTTTTCCCAAGGAAGATAAAATCCATAGAATACTAATTTTCAAATTTGAATTTGTACAAGAACAGTGTTGAGACTGCTCTAAACGCAGAGTCCCAGATACTGGCCCCAGAGAGCCAGACATTAACTGCATGAAAACCTCAGGGGAAGGTAGTATGTACAGTGGTTCACTGTCAGCGAAGGGTCAGTCGGCCTCAACTGAGCCACAGGACATGGAGTTCAAAAGACTCAGCTAGCCTCGTCCTGGCCTGTGTTTTATGACTGTTGTGCTAGATCTTCAGGATGCATAGGATGGAGGTGGCCAGTACGTAAACAGTTCATAGCTACAGCCTCTAACACTATTACAATAAAGCACTATTACAATAGACTGACAGTTAATATAAACCATCAATATATTTTGACAATTACAAGAGTCAATTTTTAAGTAATAAGCATTTGTAATTATTTTAGACATCACAGCATGTGACAGAGAGGATGAAGTCTCATCAGTAGATCAAAGGCAGCATCATCCCTGTCTGCTTTGACATCTTCCGTTCTGATAGTTCATACCTGATGCTAAACAGTTGGTCTTGTGGCTCCAGCCTGTGTTCCAGGTCAGATATTTAATTAGTAATTACCCTGTGACTAAATGAAGAAAAATAAAATCTTTCATATCTGTTTAATTTATGGGAAGTCACGAGGCCTTTTGAAAATTATTCTTCACTAGTTCAGAAATCCCAACGAGGCATCAAGATTTATGAGACAATCTGTGCTAATGGACAAGCATGCTTCATGGGCTGGAGCAGCCTGGGTGTGTGTTCTCATGCTCCGAGTTCCAAGTGGCTATAAAATCTTAACATTGCTGACATTCTGTTGTGTATTTTCCCTCTTTTTCTAATTTTAGGTATCTACATAAAATCTAGGGACCACAAATAGACAAAGCTTATGCCGTTTGTCTCTTCAACACTGGCTTAATTCTCTCACTATTGTTACTCATGCAGAGGCTCTTCTATAACCAGGCGCAGGCAATAGTGGGAATCTGGTTTTCTGAGGATGGCTGGTTGGTGTCTGTAAGAGAGACAGTGGAGATCCATTTTCCACTGGGTGAGAGGTAGTTGGGAGTTTATGGAAAGGAGGAGCGCCCCTTGTGGGACGGACCGGAGTTGCAGTGCGTACGTGTTTACCTTTAAACCGGAACTAGCATTCAGTTCTTAAGCCAAAGCTCTTTTGCGGCTTCGTGTCCCTGTACACATATAGCTGAGAAAATCCTAGAGTGCTCACTATGTGAGTGTGATTTCACTGCTCCAGAGGATGTGATAAATTTTTATATCTCTTAAATTAAGGGGACTCTAATGTGGTTATGTACAGAGATGACTATATGCATATAAATTGATATTCTTACAATGTCCCCAAATAAATTCAGAGAGAGAATACTTAATCCAAAGTTCCTAATATTTTATAGATTTTAGGCCAGACTTATTTTAAATCTGAAATGATGGAAAGTTTTGTATAAAAGGAAATAAAATTACAACTTCAATTTTCTGCTCGTTTCGATGGGTTTCTTTCCACGGTTTACTGAATAAGGCCTTAGTTTAGAAGATGAAAGATGGCTCTTTCCTGTTTATGAAATCTGTCAAGGCATTAAGAATCTGTGCTCACCAGAATGTTCTGTGCTCTCTGATTGATTTTTATTATGTCCTTAGTTGCTAGAACAACAAAAATAAAAACCAAAACAAGGACACAAAGTTTTACTTGTGAAAAATTTATGGATCTTATGAGCATGTTACCTTCCACTTGTACTTCAAACTGTTTTGTTTTCAGTTCTGTCACATATATTAGTTTTCCAGGGGCCACAGTCTAAGCAGGCTCACGTGTGTAGATTCTCCAACAACAAGTTTTGACTTTTGTGTTGAAGTTTGATGGTGTGTTCAGAAAAAAAAAAAAAAGTCAGATACCTAAAGTTATTTTTAAGACTTCCCAAAGGGTCCAGGATAATAAAATAGTGTTTTCTTTTGTTTTGCTTTACTGTATAAAATGACAAACACTCTAAGTAATTGTTTAATGAACTGTGTATTTCTTGAATTAGCTCAATGGAATCACAAGTGCTTTATAAGAAGAGCTGTCCAGTTAGAAAAGATGTTTTGCCTTTTCTCAAGTTTGCTGAGGTACAATGTTATGAATATAAATATTTCAGATAACATATGCTCCATAAGAAGACCCTGGAGGCTTATCTGACCCCCAATGGAAGCGTTGATCAAACCCTTATGAAATAGAGATGAGCTGTACTCCAAAGGGTATTTGTACTCCTGAATTCCAATATTATTAATGATGGTGATAAATTGACTACAGCTGTTAAGTCTGTGTCGCCTATGGATAAATTTTGTTTTACTCTGATGGTTCTCTGAGGGCTTTGCTATTGCATAGAAGCCGGAAGTTTAGGCTGCAGCCTTAAATTTCAGGGAGAGAACAGTAGCAGGTGATTTGCTCTCCTGGTGTCCCCAAGTGAAGACTGGCCCTTTCCATCTGTATACGAGTTCTCTCTAACATTCTGTTAACTAGACCCTGCTTTTGTAAAGGGACATGAAATACTAAAAATGAAAACTGATTTTCATCGATTCCCTAGAATTTGCCAACGGATTATAAATCTCTTTACCTTTGGTGGAAGTGTAGTTAGTTACATGAGTTGATACAGCTGCTTCTGTCTCTCTTAAAATTGAAGTTTTGGCTTTTTTAATTTTACATGTATGTATGTGTGTGTGTTTGTGTATGTGAATGCAGGTGCCTGTGTAAACCAGAATAGAGTATTTGGTTCTCTGGAGCTGGAGTGATAAATGGATGTGAATTTCCCAAAGTGGGTGCTGAGAAGTGAATTTCTCTCCTCAAGAAGAGCCGTGTATGCTCTTAACTGCCGAACCATCGCTCCTGAAACATGTCTATCTTTGTATCAGAATACATTTGAACTGTGCAAACACGACCACAAAGGAGAGTTACATTGACAAAAACTTTTATCTGGTCAGAGATGACAAGCTGCTGCAAAGAAAAAGGATTCAGTCTTTGGATAACCTGCCTTCAGATCTGAGCCTTGCACAGTGAAGGTTACAGGACAGGAAAGTTTGCAAGTGTAAGGGATTTAGCGGAGAAGCATGAGGTCTAACTTTCTGGTTTCTTGGGTGTGCAGGAATTTTAATCTAGCAACATGGCTGCTGTGGCAAGAGCTACATCTGAAGATCTAGGCCTGTGTGATCCATCTGGAATACAGACATACCCTTGGCACACACCTTTATTCTCTCTGACTGGAATACACACTTTTAATTCCTTTGGCTAGGATATACACATAACCCACCTTTAATCCCTCTGGCTGAATTTAGTACACAACTTTAATCCCAAACAATGATGTCTAACTGAAGAACAAAGTGATGAATCAAAGAAAGATCTGACAGAACAAGTCAGAGATAAGATACACCCAATGTGTGTGTGTGTGTGTGTGGAGAGAGAGAGAGAGAGAGAGAGAGAGAGAGAGAGAGAGAGAGAGAGAAATAATACTGGAAAACAGTAGAGTTTGTGCAGTAAGGTGCAGTTTGGTTGAGTTTGGTGCAGGCAAAAGGCAATTCGATGCAGTTCAGTTTGTGGAATTCAGAGGCAGTTTTTCCAAGCAGAGAAATTCAGTGAGAAACAAAGAGAAGCCAATTTGAATCTGTCAGCTTGGAGAGGAGTTTTAAGCCAGAACAGCTGAGTTGAACCAGCCACCCAGAGTTCAGAAAGAACTGGGAAAGCTTGAGTAAGGCTCTCATCTCATCCCTCATTTGAGGAAATAAAAACGTCTGCACCTGGTCTTAGTTTGCTGGCCTCGGGACAGCAAATAACAGAAGCTTTACAAATGAAACTCAATTTCCTTAGAACAACTTCCACACAGAAGTTAATTCAGTGACCTTACTGGGAGTTCAGAACTGCAAGGTTCCTAATTTACAAGCAAATAGGTGGCTGATCAACACTGCTGTTTCCACACAGATACAAGCAGGGCTTGATGAGAGTGAGAGCTCTGTTCCCGGACCCCTTAGGGGGTGGTATCTATGCTCCCCAAGGTAAGCTTATTGGGAACAAAGTTGAAAACTTTGAAAAGGGGAAAAATTATAGGGTCTCTTTTTAATAGAATGCAGTTGTGGGCTTCATAGACCCTCTGGAGTCATCTCATCCTGAAGAGCTCTGCTGCTTGGCTTATCTTTGACAGGAGTACCTTACAACCATGAATATTTTAGAAAACTGGTAAACAGAAGTGATTGCTTGCAGAAATGCAAGTAGGTTTTGTTTGGCAGAGATACAACTGATTTCTCCCATATTACCAGAATTATAAGTGTCTCCTTGGTAGTATGTTTGCGGATTATTCTGCATAGTCATCAAAACTGCTTCAGCACTGAGATGGCCCGCATCCATTTTTCCTTTGAACAGATGCAATATGTTCTTTTAGTGCTTCTACAGCAGTCATGAATGGCACTGTGAGTTTGAAAATGGTGTTTTCTGAAGACTCTTCTGCTTGCTGTATACAAGTGAACCAAGGGCCATCGGAAAGTAATCAGTTACCCAGGAAACAAGGAGTTACACCAGAATATCTGGGGCCACCTGGGATGGTAGTTGTAGGTCAGTGATAGAGGGCTTGCCTAGCAAGAGAAACATCCTGGGATCCAGCACCTCAAAACAAACAACCCGTCACTAACAATGGAACAAAACTAAAAAATAAAAAAAAAAAGACATGACAACAAGACAAGGATAAAGAACCAACTCTGATGTTCAAATTCATGACACATCTGGTTCATGAATATACACCACTCAGCTGAGAGGGACTGCTCATGGACCTGTGTGCTGCTGAGTCTGATCTTGGGTTCTCCCTTAGTGCTAGCTTTACAGTGTGCAAGAACTGAGGTGATGAAACACAAAACTATGGATTGGTGTGTCTGACCAATCCCAGGCCTCACAAAAAGATTAAAACCCAAAGTGGAAGTTATAGGAAGACTGTGCTAGATAAGACTGTATAGATGATTTTGTAGGGCAGAGTCTCCTTGTTATATGCAAAAGCAATGTATTACACAACAGCCAGTGCAGGGAAGAACACCAGCAACTGGATGATGAGCAGATTGAACTGGAGAGTCCAGGCTTACAGATGTTAGGGAAGCTAGGGAAGGAATGGAGAGCAGCTAGGAAAAATGGCATAACCAGTGGAGCCACCTCTGCTTCAGAGAGCAGATGCCTCATGCCTGTCTCTGCTGTTGCTGAGGCTAATATTCGCTGATGGAACAGTAGACAGCAGGGAGACTCTACATATCAACTCTAGTCTAAAGATATAGTCAGTCTCATGTCATACACTCTCAGTATGCAAGAATGGAAAGTATTGCTAACAACAGACATCTTCACTTGTTTCAGTCCTCTTATACATACCCATGGGACTTGATCATAATTTTAGCTTTCCTTAGTGTTCATGGGGAAATACTGATCATAACATTAGATGTCCCAAGCCTTTCCTGATTTGTTTCTATGTGGAAACTGAAAGTAGGAAAAGTTAAGACTTTGTTAGGATGATCTGAAGTGTGCTCTCAGGCATTTGATGCACAATTAGACCGGGAGTTAATTAGAATGCTAGCAAAGCCAGACCTGTGCTCAATTAAAGCAACTGGACAGTGACACTGCGAGCTGATGCTTTAGGTACTCTGGGACATCCATGGCCCAGAATGTGGCCCATGAAAAGACTCTCCTAGCCAATTAAATTTTCTTCTTTAGGCAAGAGTTTGTACAGAGCAATTACCATCTATTTCAGTGGGCATTTGGATTCTCAGTTCAGAGTTTTTGCATGGCTTGACATATGTCTTCCAACTTCACTTAGAGGAAATTGTACCTCATCCCTTATTTTGTACAGTAACGGGGAACAAAAAAATTGGAGATAAAACACATAAAGGACCCAGCAGAAAAGATAATTTATAACAGATGTTTCCGTGACCTTCTAGAAATGATGTATTCAAATATTAGGGTCGCAGGATGTGGAGTTCAGTGTGAATATCTGTTTAGCTCCACCTGTACTTCTCTTTCTGCCAGGACAATCTCATTTTCTGGGAATGTGAACTAGATTCTTCCAAGTGAGACTGACCAGAGAGATTATGGTATCATCAGTGTCAATTCTGGAAGAATCAGGTGATGTTCTACAAGCCTGCCTGTGGCTTATTTTTCAAGATAAGGAATGTGTGTGCATGTGTATGTGCATGCGTATACACACAAATGTATGCCTGTGTACATGTGTGTGTCTGTGCATATGTGTGTACATGAGTATATGTATGCTTTTGAGACCTGTTAATTCTTTCCATAAAAATGTGCAACTGTATCCCTAAATTTTATTAGATATTATGAAATATATCTACATGTCACAAGTCAGTGCCCTTGATCTAGTAGTCTCAGTTTACATGCCAGAGAACAGGCTAAGAGCTATGATTGGGGCGATCCTACTGATCTCTGGGCACACAAAGCCATCATGGTAGAACTGTGCTCCTCCTGTATCCCTACGTTAAGGGCTAGTTTTTATGTCCGTGTGGATTTTGTGATCAATCCGCAGGCAAAGCATTTAAAGATCGCATTGTATTTTTGCCCCTCTGTGGCACATGAGGAGTTGCTCTCTAGGAGCTGCCCCCAGCATTTGCCGGTGAAGACACAGGCAATCACCGCAGCAGTGGGGCTGTACTTGCTTTGCTTGTTTTTCTAAAAAGCTAATGGTTAATTCTCCTTAACATCAGAGAAAACAGCTATCTCAATCTGATTGCCAATTTGGGGGTTAATTTGGTAATTTTGTGTTTGATCACTGCTTTTGGAAGAGCTCCAGTAATCGGCAATTAGAACTCAAAGGAAGAGGGATGAATTGTGTGCTGCTGCGTCTAATGATGAAAGTGCAGAGGCCTCTCCATAATCACCGAGTAAATCACGTTACATCACCGCTGGCCTCTGTGATAGAATGCCCGGCTACACCAGTATCTGATTCTCCTGCAAAATTGAAAGAATTGAGACTCTCAGCCTCCTACGGTTAAGGATGGTATGTAACTAATTCCGGTCAATAACTTCAATGGAAAGTGATGTGGGCCTCTTTGAAGGCAAGGCCTTTAAAATCCAGGTGGTGATAAAGAATAGGAGCCAGACAGACTTTCTCTTTCCAATATTTGGTTTTTCAGAAAGTAACATGGTCACATGATGAACACTCTGAGTTTACAGTGGGGAGGCATTACAGAATCTAGGTTTCAAAAGGTATGGGCAAGGTGTAGGTATGTGGAAGGCAACAGGGAGGAAGAGGGGGGGAAAGACAAGGAGAGGGATTGAGAAAAAAGAGAAAAGGAAGATTGGAAAAGAAGAAAGTACAGGTGGGAGGGGAGAAGTGAGGACCAGCAGGGAAAAAAGGTAAAGATGAGGAGAAGAGAAGGAGAGGATGAATACCAAGTCCTAACAAGCTGTCTGGTACCTCCTGTTAATCACGTTACTCACATCCCTCAGTGGTCTGAGGATGCAGGAGGCAGCCATGTCACCACGGCCCTACACTGGTATCTGGAATGAATGATTGGTACCCTGCATGTTCTTCAGTCTCCTGTTGGTGCATTCCACTGATCAAGTACAGTGAGAAGCCAGAGTACAGCAGGGCTTATTTGTATATGACTCCCAAACCGTCCTCTTGTGTCCCAGGCTGGTGAGGAGGATCTCGTGGGATGAGGAGACATAAGAGTGCCTAGCACGGAAGCTCTCCAGCCCCCTCTTTTCCAAATTACGTGTTGGGATGGAGGAAAGCTCTCCTGGTTGGAAGACACCCAGTTTGCTTCCATAGGCTCCTGTATACACGAGTAGCTTCACATGATCAAGAGATGATTTTTGTGAGGTTTTCTTTTGTCCTCGCCTTTTAAAATAACTTTTTTCTAAGTTGTAACTTTTTGTTGTTGTTATATTTTCTTTCTTTCTTTCTTTCTTTCTTTCTTTCTTTCTTTCTTTCTTTCTTTCTTTCTTTCTTTCTTTCTTTCTTTTTTTGAGAAAGAGTTTCTCTGTGTAGCCCAGCTCTCCTAGAAACTCACTCTGTAGACCAGGTTGGCCTTGAACTCAGAGACCCACCTGCTTCTGCCTCCCCAGTGCTGGAATCAAAGGCGTGTGCCACCACTGCCCAGCTGAGCTGTAACCTTTAAGGAGGTAGTTGTAAAGTTCTTGTTCCTGTGAAAAAAAAAAAAAAGCAGTCCCTTCAGCAGCGAATGTTGAGGTGAAATGCATCTTACTTCCTTGTGCATTTGGTAGGTTTTATTAGCCTATAGGCCACTGGTCTAACCTCCCATCTCCAGTGAGTCATGTGGCTTTCATTGCTATTCCTTCCTTTTGGAATCTTTTAGTATCTGGAAATGTCATCCCTAAAATGTTCATGTGACATATCGGCCACTTCACTGTGCTGTGCTCAGCTTGTCAGAGGTATTGATCACCTCTTTATCCACTTAACCCTGCGCTTCTTTGGAAGCAACCATTGGCATTGGAAATCTTCCCTCCAATAGTGATGGCTGCTTTGGGCCAATGTCCACCAGTAATGTCATATTCTATAAAGGCAGCTTCTGTCTTAGTGATGAGAAGGCTGAACCACAGCTGATAATGTTTGAGTGCTTTCAGCTGGTTCACATCGTCACAAGGCTGTTCTAGCCCTCACTCATTTTCTGCATCTTACAGGTTTGTTGTAGATATTGTGATACAAGCTTTGCCTGTAGAAAATGCATAGAAGGAAACAATGCCCTGGGAAATGATTTAGTTCTACTTCAATTGTGGTATTTCCTCATGATGGAAATGGGGAGAAAAATGTGAAGACTGGCAAGGTAAATAGACACATCTCCAGATTAAGAGACTCTGGCAATGGGAAAGAGGGAATTGTGGAAGGGTGGAAAGAGGGTTAATAATGTTTCCTGTGAATGGCAATTGTGGTCTTCCCTAATGCCAAGCATCAGATAAAATTGTAGTTCTTTTTTAAGTTAATGTAAACTGCCAGATTATACTTTTATAAATTAAAATCTATGCTGATATGATAATATATGAGACCCTTGGAACAATTTAGCTTTAATGCTAGAATAATTCTCATTTTTTCAAAATTAAAAATTCATATGAATTCATCTACCTTCCAGAAAATTAAAATCAGAAGATTTTAACTCCTTAAGTGTTCCTCCATCATGTTAAAAAATTCACCTGAAAGCATCATGGCCATGTTTCCTCATTACTTGTGACAGCAAACATGCATCACATCCTACCATTGTCCTTTCATCTTGATGCTGGATCCAGCTCAGCTCCTTGGGACCTCATGACACTAGGTATCCTCTTGGTGAGTAATTCACCTTCACCCTCATCCTTTTCACTGACAGAGACTATCAACATTTTTCCTAAAATATGCTTTTCTATCATTTCATTTGTCAATTCTCTCTTTAAGTCACGTTTCTTAAAAGAGGTACCCTGATTGTTCCCATTTCCTCACCCCACAGCTTTCTACTTGATTCTTCTTCACTGACCCCTCTTTACTCATCTCCCTAATGATATCCATATTGTAAAATCCAATGCCCACTGGTCTAACCTGCTTCATTTTCCAACAGCATTTGGTGCTTAATGTGATACGTCCTTTCTTACACCATCCCTGTTGGCTCTCAGGGCTTTAAATATTTTTGGTCTTCTCCTCCTCTTCCTCC
Source organism: Psammomys obesus (assembly GCF_907164565.1). NCBI lineage: Eukaryota > Metazoa > Chordata > Mammalia > Rodentia > Muridae > Psammomys > Psammomys obesus. Next base: position 19,246,961 of record NW_026594428.1, read on the forward strand.
TCCTCCTCCTGGCCATATACATAGTCTTCTTTGTAGATTTTTCTTTTGTCTTTTATTTTAAATATTCTTATTTCACCCTAATTCTATACATGTACCTTGGATGTTGACATACTAAATGACCTCCATCTGCACCCATAACTTGACAAATTCTAAATATGTTTCTAAAAATAAATGTCTTCTTTAATCCCATCACATTTACACCAGTTTATTATCTATCATGATTCTGCAAAGCCTCTCTGTCTTAATTAGGTTTTTATTGCTGTGATAAAATACCATGACCAAAGTCGTTTGGGAAGGAGGAAGTTTATACCATTTTACAGCTTCCAGATTATAATCCATTCAGAAAGGCCAGGGCAGAAACTCAAGGCGAGAACTAGAGGCAGAAACTGAAGCAGAGACCATGGAGAAACACTGTCGGCTGGCTTGCTCAGTCTTTTTTTTTTTTTTCACCCATGACCACATGCCCAGGAATGGCACCACTCACAGTGGGCTGTTCCCTCCACATCAATCACCAATGAAGAACGTGCTCTACAGAAGCTTGGCTACAGGCCAATCTGATGGAGGCATTTTCTCAACTGAGGTTCCCTCTTCTCACACAGCTCTAGGTTGTGTCAAGCTGATAAAATAAAAATACAAACCCAACTGGAATACCCCTCCATTACTAACCCCAATCCTACGCAGGGCTCACTGTATTACATTAACCATAGATAATTTTTGGCTCAGGCAAATCATCATGTTCTACTGTATGACTGATATCTGTTTGGCCACCCAGATTTATTATTTTGCATCCCCATTCACATCTTTTCTTTCCTGTCCTCCAGTCTCTAGCTACTGTCTGCACAAGCTTCCAACTGTCCTTAGACCTCACTCATGTTTTCCCATTCCCATTAGCACTGTCCAGAAAATCCATTGTGTATCTTGCTGGGACAATGCAAACTTCTTGCTGGTCCTCCCACACACACCCAGCTCCTTTTAACCATTTCATTCTCTACATTGTACTTTCACACTTTACAAGCACAAATGCCATCATAAGAAGTTCTCAGTGGGTTTATTCTATGTTGTATGTTTATATGAGTGAGTATATACCATGCGTGTCTTTTTGCTTCTGGGACAACTCACTCAGGATGATCCTTTCCAGGTCCCACCATTTACCTGCAAATTTCATGATTTTCTTATTTTTCATTGCTGAGTAATACTCCATTGTATAGATGTACCACAGTTTCTGCATCCATTCTTCAGTTGAGGGGCATCTGGGTTGTTTCCAGCTTCTGGCTATTACAAATAAAGCAGCTACAAACATGGTTGAGCAAATGTCCTTTTTGTGTACTTGTGCCTCTTTTGGGTATATGCCTAGGAGTGGTATGGCTGGATCTTGAGGAAAGAGAGGACCCTAACTAAAATGTTCAATCCCCATCCTGAAAGGCAAAGAGGATGGACATCAGAAGAAAAAGAAAATAGGAAACAACCTCGGAACCTGTTACAGAGGGCCTCTGAAAGCCAGAAGAAAACAGGAAACAACCTTGAAACCTGCCACAGAGGGCCTCTGAAAGCTTCTGCAGTATAGACTGTCAAAGCAGATGCTGAGCCTGATGGTCAACTGATGGGCAGAGTGAATGGAATTTTATGTAAGAAGTGGGAAATAGTAAAAGCTGGAGGGGACAGGAACTCCACAAGGAGAGCAACAGAACAAGATAATTTGAACACAGGGAACTTCCCAGAAAATCATACTCCAACCAAGGACTATTCGTGGAGATGACCTGGAACCCCTGCACAGGTGTAGCCCATGGCAGTTCAGTGTCCAAGTGGGTTACATAGTAATGGGAAGAGGGACTGCCTCTGACATAATCTGATTGGCCTGCTCGTTGATCACTTCCCCCTGAGGGGGGAGCAGCCT
>NW_026594428.1:19249254-19302523 GCF_907164565.1 Psammomys obesus
AGGAGAACCTCCCCTATCAGTGGACTTGGGGAGTGGCATGCATGCAGAAAGGGGAGGGAGGGTGGGATCGGGAGGGGAGGAGGGAGGGGCTTATGGGGGGATACAAAATGAATAAAGTGTAATTACTAAAAAATTTTAAAAAAAGAAAAAAAAGTGATACAAAGATATCAAAAAAAAAAAAAAAAAGAAGAAGAAGAAGTTCTCAGTGGCACTTCCACCTTTCTTACCCAACCTTGTCTCTCAAGAGGAAATTTATATTTTGAAATCAGAAACAGGTGGATTTATTTTTAACCTAGTGTAGCTTTAAATTGTAAAGAATTTGATTAGTTAATTATTTTTGTTTTCTCTTTGACAGTTTTTATAAACTTTTCCATGATGTTGCATAAATAGTATATAAGCCTACAAATAGGCTCACATGGAGAATTGTTTAAATATGAAGATCACTTGATAGATCTCAGGACTGGGAGGGAAGAACCCTGTTTCGTGTTGTCTGGGGTATAGCACAAATCAGTCACCATCTCCATGGATTAAGATGTGGGTATCTTCGATAGCCATGACTTTGCCTATCATAGCATGAAGGAACCAACCAACCAAACAAACAAACAAACAAAACAAAACAAAAAACCTCTTCCCTCATGGATCTTATGATCCAAGATGCCATGGGAGACTCAGCAATTTTCTACTCTACAGTCAGAATTGTGGGGAACAGTCTCCTTGGTTAGGAAGTCCTTTCTGATCCTCAGGGCCAGCTCTGTCTGAGCACACTGTCAGGTTTGGGGTGTAGATGCTCCTGGCTTAGGGAACGATTACAGACTCTGAATATACAACACCAGGGCTTTAACCAATAATTTTCCATTTCTATCTCATCTTTATCAGAGCTATCACAGCTACTACTTAATTGTATTTTTGTTATGTACTTAACAAATGTTGATGGCCTGTTCACGCAGTATCAGAAACTGAAAGGATAAGATCTGCAAGAGAGGCAGTCAAATATGCTTGGTTCAGAAGCACAGGTCATTCACTTGGCTCTAAGTTGTATTATTTAAATTTTGGTCTTTTGAAATTATGTTCTATTTAGGAAAGTATGAAAGCTAAATTTCGTATCCTGACCATAGAAATATTCTGACAATATAATGCATTTTCAAATGAGTTCCAAAAAGAGCATGTTCCTTGCCCTGGCCCCTACCATATGCCTTCAGAAACACCCCAACACATCTTCCTAACAGTGTATCAGAAAACAGTAAGTGGATTTGGTATTGGTAAGAGCATTTAAGATCCTCTGGAAGCATGTGCGAACTCTCTCGGCAAGTGCCAACACTCCTGAGGTGCCATAAAATATGCACATTCACGCAATTTTTTTTTCCTATCATCCACACTTATCTATAGTTCCATGACTTACTGGAAATGACACTAATTACACAGCTGGCAGAGAGGTGACAAGTGACGGCTACAATGATTTTGTCAACAGCGGGGCTTTTGTAAGCTGTTTCATCAAGAAATTTTCTAAATTATTCCGTCTTTTCCTTATTGCCAACAGAAAAGAGGAGTACTGCTCAAGCAGCCTGTAGAACTTAGAAATCTCCTTCCTTTAGCAGTACCCAGAGAAGAATCCTTTGGGAGAGGAGGAGAGTTGCCACTGGCACTTACTAGCAACAAAGACAGAATGGGCAGAGCTAATTTGAAGTTATTGAAAGGGCAGCGGGATTAATGGGCTGCAGGAATGGAAAAGCAGTGGAAGTCCTGGCATTTTTCTGCATGACCTATTGGTTTCCATACCTCACCAAACTCAGGTTGGTTTTTCTGTCTCCTGACAGGATACTGATTTTGCTGTGTTTTCATGTTCTCCTGGAAGTTGCTGCCTCCCTTGTTCCTTGTGACCTTCATGTTGGGTTTCCATCTGATCTAGAGATACAATCTTTACTTATCTTGTGGGTTCCTGTGCTTTGCAGGCTCCAGGCAGGGAATGTGAATCAGAGAGGCTTTGGTATGCCTGAGTCAGTCCCACATGATGAAACCTCTCTTTTTGAGTCTTCACCATACTTTGTGTCAGTAACGTGACCCCTGGAAAGGGCAGACACAATTTCATCTGAAGGTCCATGGATGGTGGAAAAACAAACAAAAACCGAAACAAAACAATACCCAACCAACACTGAATCTTACATTGTTTTTCATAGATCTTTAATGATACAGAAATGAGAACAAGTTGGAAGCTAGGGACAAATTCGATGATATTCTGATATGCTGACCCAAAAAATGGGGTGCTTTTCCAGTTTCCTTGTGTCTGGGGAGGCGGGCAATATGGTGCTGGGGAGACTGACATGAATGTGTGGAGATGTTTCCAGAGAGTTGCTGCTTTGTTGAGGCTCTGCAGCAGGTGCTTCGAGTGACTCGTAACACCTAAAGTCTTCTAGAGGCCAATCCTCAGCAGGCAAAGTGGGAGGGAGCACTCTTCCTATGTCTGTTCTTTAGGAGTCATCTGTTAACAAAGCGCTTGAAAGTAACAGGAGTTCTTATTTAAAGTCTCCTTTGAGTTGGCTTCAGCTACCGGATGGGAAAGAGCATCATGCAGGATATTTACCCTGTGGAAGGAGCCTGTATTAAAGAGCAAGGCAGACACACTGAGGCTGTGGTCCAGAGATGGAACTTTGGGTGGTTCTTGGGTTCCAACCTTTGATGCAGGCAACATCTGGTCAGCCTGCTGTAGACCTGAGGATCAGAGGATTCACCAGGACTCCTCACACTGGGAAACAGGAATACTAGCTGAGACCCAGGCTCCCTGTCTATTTCAGAAGCTGGTTCCCTCAAAGACCTATTTTCTAAAATACAAGATAAAACCTTTAAGTTACTAATATAAACCTTCCTGTAAGTTATCCCCCTTCTCCCCTTCCCCCTCCTCTCTCTTTCCCCTCTTTTTTTTTATTAAATTCTTACAATATGTTCTGACCATGGTTTTTCCCTCCCACATTTCCTCTCAGACCCTCCCCACCTTCCCACCCATTCAACTCTATGTCATCTCTTTTCCTCTTTCTTGTTTAATTAGCTTACAAAGTTTCTCTGTGGCGCCTTCGTACATCATTTTGTTGTCCCCATCCAACTCCGACTACCTCCTGCTCCTTATCAACCCTGCTTAAACCCTTCCTTCCCCTGTATTTCCACCTCTTTCAAATCTCTTCTTCCCCCGCTTCCTTAAGACCTTAAGAAAAACTTCTCTCATAAGTCCTGGAAAGTACTACATTAAGTGACTAAACCCAGGCTCAAGAAGACAAACACTGCTTGTTCTCACTCAAATGTGGATCCCAGTTTCTAACTTTCCTTTTTGTACTCGTGTGGGAGTGAGGGTATATAAAAAGAATCTTTTTGGTTATTCTCTAAGTTCTAAGAACTTTCCTCATTTTGATGTATTTCATGTCAATCTAAGAGGGCAGAAACATTTGTCACTAGGTGAAAAGAATGGATGTCTGGCTATTTTGCCATAGATTTTCAGTTACCAAAAACATCCCACACCCATGGGTTGGGCACTAGATTCAGTGGGATTCTGGGAGTCACTTGGGGTGAGGAAAGTGGATCCTATTGACCTTACTGGTGAGCCATAAAGAAATGTTTTCATTCAGATCTGACTCTGACCCACCACAGGGAGGATGGAATGGGCCTTCAGGTTCCATTCTTATTTTGAGGTTCTAACTACAGATGTGATTGAATTGGAAGGTCTGAGTTCCCTGAAGATGGGTGTGATTGCTGTGGCCACCCTCTGGGGTTTTGCATTAGCAGTGATTTGTGGTATGTTTGGAAAGTAAATGACATAATGATCCTACCTAAGTGGCAGAGGCTGGTTGATGAAGAATGGCATGGGAATGGGAAAATAGCTAATTCCTTCTTGGGGTTTAATGAGAGGTTGTACTGGGGCTAAGTTCTGTGTACGTTCCACCTAGGGCTAATAGTATTGTTAATAAATGTCTCTGAGTTCCTCTGCTGTCACCAGGAGGCATCAAAAGAACTAATTACTTAGAATTTTGCTTAATGGTGCTTATCTAAATAACTTAGTTGCTTTTGAGTGAAAACAATAAAAATGCAAATGATTGTGCCATGTTGCAAAATAATAAGGATATTTTCATAATCACAGGGAAAAGAGTATCAAAGCCCAAGGCAGTTATGCTTCTGGTATTACCTGGCACATTGAAGGATTTATGGCTCTGAATGTCCCTTGGTTTCTGCCCTCTGTCCCTTCTAGCCCAGATACTTGTGTAATCCAACAGCTCCTCTGCTGTCTCAAAGACAAAGGAGTGGTTCCTCTGAATATCACACTGCAGGAAAAGGTTTGAAAAGATTTCACACAGCTTGTTGGTTCCTACTGAAAAGCCATCTTTGGCTTCCACTCATTTTCTGGCTTTGAAGTTTGTAGGGGATGCATCCAGTGGGCAGCCAGAGCCAGAGCCTTGGTGCATTTCACCGAAAACTGAAGTAATTGACAATGCTGCCTAATAGAAGGTCTGGACCTGGATCAGAAGACCTAACGTGCTCTTGTGACATTACTGGTTCCTGGCTGGATCTTTGAGTTGGTTGTGTAATCATCACTTGGAGCCTGGATTAGTGCCCTTTCTATTTGAAATCCACCACAGGGAGGAAGCACCAATCAAACCAACAACAGAAATCTTAAAAACTGATTGCCTTCCTGAGAAATCTATTGTTTGTTTCTCTTAGAGCCTGAAAAGTACCAGGGAAACTTTGAAAAGATAGTTCCCAAATGTTCCTTATGAAAATTTCCTGCTTGTATACAACATATCTCAGTCACATTCACCCATTACTGCCTGCCTCCAAATTACTTCACCTTCCCAATGTATCTACTTCCCAAGGTCAGGTCTTTTTAATAAACAATCCATTGGGTCCAATTGGTGCACCCTGTATGCTGGCGGCGTGGAGCCATCCACTGGATCATGGGCAGCCAACCAGACCCCCCATCCACCAGCAACCATCACCTACCAATAACTCCTCATCTGGAGGTGTGGCCTTGGACTCCCTTTCCCATCCCTGCTGGAGTTTTATGTAACTAGAGACCTACATCCTTAGGGAACATGGGGTTTAGTGACCTCTGTGGCCCTCCCATTGCTGTGGATGGTGACCAGAATGTGATTTCTACCAGGCACTGAGGAGTGAATTGAGCCCATAACAGAGTTAATCTTTTCCCAGAAGACTCAAAACTCCAGAAGAGTTCATAAAGTTTCTATATGTCATTGAATTAAAAATGTCATTGTTTATAAAATGCACTATTATTCTATATACTGTTAACAAATGCTGCTACTTGAACTCAAATGTGGCTTACATTGTAAAACCTGTTCTGTTTTAAAGGTAACATTCAGTCCCTTGAGTTTAAGCTTTGCCCCTAAACTCTGAGAGGAACGCTAGGCTCAAAAAGAAGTATCATGCGAAGGATAGTAGAAAGGGATTTTAAGTATTGAAAAGGCTCAATTCGGATAAAATCTCCTAATACACATCCTTTTTTCATGAATAACTTTGACATTAACTGCTAGAACTTGCTTTGTGTCTTGTCTGCCTTTTATGGCTTAAATGACTAAGATGTAACAAGGTTGAGTGTGGTCACGGGCCACCCAGTGAGTTTCAGGAATTCTGGATCCAGTATAGATTTGCATGGCATGTAACAATTGTGGCAGCTTCTGAAGTGTCATTTTCAGTCATCATTAGCTTCACTGACTCTGTTCTCAGGTGAGTCTGTCTAGGATGTAGTTTGGATTTCCCTGTGCTGTGCATTAGAGCCCCTTCAAAGATGGTGAGCAAAGAGCGCCTGGCACTGTGGAACCAGCAACCCCAACGAGTTAGACCATAGTGGCATAAAGTGACAGGAGACCAGAGGATCCAGGGCACTTAGAACTCACTGTCACCACTTCCACAGAATGATCCAGGGAAAGTCAGTTGGATTTGAACTTGTAGGGGTGAGGAGTCAGGCATCCTATGAATGCAGAGACACAAAGAGGCTTCTGGGGGAAACGGACAGCTTGGGAACATGACCAAGTTTCCACAGGGATGTTTCTTTTTTATAAATTTCCAGTTAGCTTTTCTAGAAATAGTCAGGAAATGGAAAAATTGTTTTAAATTCTTTTTCTATGTTCAAAGCCAGGGGAAAAGATATGAAGATGTCATGCTGACAGCAGCTTCAAATGGAAATTATTGGCAGAATTTATCTCTGTAGACTGAGAGGAGGAGAAAGAGGAACAAGAGGAAGACATGCGTGTGTGTATGTGCGCGCGCGCGCGCGCACACAGACACACACACACACAGAGAGAGAAAGAGAGAATTAAAGCCAGGACTTAGCATAATACTACACAGAAAGGGAGCTGCCTAGTGAATATTTGTGGCTTTCTTAAAAACCCGCTTCTACTAAAACAGCTTCTCTGTGGGCCTCTGTGGGCAGACATTTATTAGTCATTTCTTTGAGACAGGCATTAAATATTAGATATCAAAGCCTAGTTGGTACCCCAAAGGTGTTATGGTGTGGTGTGTTATTTCTTTTGCCAGTTTAACTTGAATCAGTTCATCAATCAGCATGCTAGGTATCCACTAGTGCCCAGGAGAACTGGAAATGAGTGGTAGTTTAAGTAATCTAACAGTGGTTGATTGGTTAGTGTCAGAAACCCTGTGTAAACAAAGCATTTTCATTAGGATAATGTCCAACTCCCTTCAGAGGCCTAATAAAGGACTATGCTTTGGCCTTTGGCATGGGAGCCTTGGAGAGCATCCTTCGCTGAACCCATTTCTCCATGTCTGCTTCCAGGTCTTTGATCCATTTTTCAGGAAACATGGTGGACACCAGATCTGGAGATTTGGCTTTCACAACACAGGGATCTTCAGAGGCCATTTCACATTCTGTGCAGCAGCTTCAGCTGGGCTCTGTTTGGATTGTTTCCCAGTCCTTGGAGTTACAGACTGATAAAAGGGAAGGAGTCACTTCTGAAAAAAAAAAGTATTTTCTTGAGAAGTTGAAAATTATACTATTCAACCAAACTCTGAAAAGAGAAAAACACCATGTCCCAGAGGAAGAGAAAACAGGAAAGTAGGAAGAAAGAGAAGGAAGAGGGGACCACGTAGAAAAACAAAAAGAAGGCAAAATAGGAGGACATAGGCTGACATTGAAATTTTAAATTATCTGTCTTGACAGGACAGAAGCAGAAAAATGTGGGTATATAACCATGTACTTACTGCGCATGCTCTCCATGTGAGGCCTGAGAGTACAGCCTCCATCTCACATAGTGACAACCCCCACCCAGACAACCTGACACAGGTGAAGGATGGGTCTCAGGAGCCAGGTCATGGTGTCAGCTGACAAGGGAGCCCATCTTGGACTCAGGTACCAGAGGACTTCCAGCTTTGTCTTGCGAGGAAGAATATGACTTCTCTATGAAAAGGTTCCTTGAGCCTTGGTCCTCTGGAGCTTTGGGATGCTGCTAACTGATGATGGTTAGTTTAGTTTGAATAACAAGTAGTTCAGCTCCACTCCATCCGTGGCCAGCCCGTGTGCTTATCTGCACTGCCATCTGGAAGAAGACAGCATGAGGAAGACTGCATGCATTCCTGGGCCATCTCCATGGCCAGGCCTACAGCTTACATTTCTGTCCCATTCTTGGGGTCAACCCTGGAGTCTGTGCATTTTTAAGGAGTCATAGTGACTCAGCTGTGACTGACACCTTTTCAAGAGCCTTTGTTATATAGGGTGCTGTTATGAGTTCATCTGACACCATGAAGACCCTGTGATATCATTACTACTATTGTTGCCAAATTCCAAGTAAGGGCACTGAAGGAGAGAGAAGTTGTGCAAGGTCAATCAGGCACAGGTGGAGGCAAATCCTCTCAACTGTGGAAGCTACAGCGGCACTGACTTATTGGGCAAGTCAGCATTTCCATTGTGGCATTTTTTAATTAATCTTTACTAAGGTTTTGTTGTTGCATTTCTATGCAACATAACTAACTATGTTATGCACATAGTTAGTTCTTACTAACACTGCCACTGTCCTTCTCTGCCCCTTACACCATCTTGATACTCCACAGACTTCCTCCTAATATATATTCCATTACTGACTCCTATTTTCCTTCTCTGTTGCCTTAATTAGGGTGTTATTGCTGTGAAGAGACACCATGACCAAGACAACTCTTATAAGGGAAAACATTGAATTGTGGCTAGTTTACAGTTTCAGAGGTTTCATCCATTATCATCATGGTGGGAAACATGGCAGCCACAAGCATACATGGTGCTGGAGAAGCTGAGAGTTCTACAGCTTGATCCAAAAGGATCAAGCAGGAGACTGTGTACTACATTGGGTGTATCTTGAGCATAGCAGACCTCAAAACCTGTTCCCACAGTGACACACTTTCTCTTACAAGGTCACACCTATGCCTACATGGTCACACCTCCTACTAATGGCGCTCGCTATAGGCCATGCATGCAAACACATGAGTCTATGGGGGGTATACTTTTTCAAACCACCACACCTGTTATAGTTTCTTTTCCCAAATGCTGTGATAAAATGCCATGACCAAAGCAACTTATGGGATAAAGGATTTATTTCAGCTTCTGGTTCCAGTGTGACAATCCATCATAGCAGGAAAATCAGGGCAGCAGAAACTTGAAGCATCCAGACATATAATATCCATAAATACAAAGCAGCGAACATGAATTCAGTCATCTGCTCCATCCTCTTTCTCCATTTATTCAGTCAAGGATCTCAGCCAGAAAATGGTGCCTCTCATAGCAGGCAAGGCTTCCCACTTCAATTAAAACAATCAAGATAGTCTACTACAAGCATGCTCAGAATCACTTTCCAGATTCTAGAGCTCATCATTTTGACATTCACCATCATACTCTCTTTATCTCTTCTCATTTTCCTCGTCTTCCACACGCTCTCTCTCCACACACACATTTATATACACGTGCATATACCTTTAAATCTAGATTGTGTATATGATAGAAAGCATGTGATATGTGTTTTCCTTTTTGTCTCAGTCATTATTTTATTGCTTTGAAGAGACACCATGACCAAGTCAACTCTTATAAAAGAAAGTATTTCATTTGGAGCTTGCTTACAGTTTTAGAGAATTGATCCATTATCATCATGGCAGGAAGCAGAAAAGCATGATGCTGAAGCAATATATGAGAGGTTTACATCCTGATCAGGCAGGGAGAGAGAGACAGAGAGAGAGAAAGACCCTGGCATTTAAAACCTCAAAGCCTCCCTCCCCCAAAAAAACCTCAAAGCCCACCCCATTGACACACCTCTTCCAACAAAACCACACCTCCTAATCCTTCCCAAACAATTCCACTACCTGGAGAGCAGGCACTGAAACAGGTAAGCCTCCAGGGGTCCTTCTCATTCAAACCACCACTCTGTGCCTGGATTATTTTACATAACCAAATCACCTCCAGTTCTATGCATTTTCTTGCAGATATTATAATTTTATTTTTCTTTACAAATGGAATAAACATCTATTGCTATTACCTTTTTCCTGTTTTTATGTATTACTTTTTTATGTAATACTTTTATGTATTACTTTTTCCTGTTTATTAATCAGCTGGTGTATCTCCAGGCTGGTTTCATGTCTTGACAGTTATGAATAATACAACAAGCATTATGGACCTGGCTCTCTGTGGTTTACTGACTTAGAATCCTCTAGGTTTATACCCAGGAATGGTATATCTCTGTCATATAGTAATTCTATTCTTAGTATTTTGATAACATCCCTACTGATTTCCACTGTGACTGCAGTAGTTTTAATTCCCACTCTCATTGCAGTAGGGCTGTTTCTCTGTCTTGCCAGCCATTTCTTGTCATTTGTTTTTGTTTTGTGTGTTTGTTTGGTTTTTGATGATAGCCATTCTGACTGGAGTGATATGGAATTGCAATGCTGTTTTAATTTTATAACCGTAATGTTAATGTGGAAAAGGAATCTGGGTCTTATCAGGAGGTTCAGTTACACATTGTCAGAGTCCAAAGTTATCAACATGCCGACTACCATGTTTGCTCAGAGCACGCTCACGAGCCATAAGACAGCAGCATTAAAAGCTCAGCTCTTATCTACCCATTAGCACTACCCCAGTGGCGACTCCAGAAAATGAAAAGTTAAAGTCACAGAGCTACTAAAACAAACCTACCCCTTAGAACATAATCATGGAAAGACATAAAGTGCCAAGTGTGAAGAGTGTAGGGAAAGGTGGAGAGAGCTCCGGAGTGAGGACAGCAGCCCTCCCATCGCCGCATGAGCTCGCATAACATTTTCAGAAAACTTTCCTAAGGTGGCTCTTCCCAGCCAGGTGGCACAGGCATGTTCTGCAGAGCATTCACAGGACCTGATAGGGCTGAACCTGTCAATGAAGTAAACATTCATAGTAAGTGTCGGCACAAAGAAGGGAGGTGAGGATGCAGTGTAATGCAGCACACTGACCGACTTTGGCTTCCCTAGCAGATTATGAGACAAGGTTCTGGACAAAATACTGTATTTGGGAGGCTGTCCCAGGAAGCATCAAATTGGAAGTCGGTGGTGCTGTGCACAACTGGGAGAAAGGCATTGCCATCAAGAAAATCATCTCTGAGGCTGCCTGGAGCACAGTCCTACTGGGGACTCTGTGAGTCACCCACTAGGGAGCACGAAGAGCTGGAGTGTGGAGGCCCTGCTCTCAGCCCAGAGCTGAAGTCCAGCCTGCTTCACAGGCGTGCTGAGGGTGAATGCTGAGGCAGTATGCGGAGAGGTGATTGGCACTGAGGGGACATGGCCTGGCAGGAACTGAGAGCAGGTGCAGTGCTGACTCTCAATGCCCCGCCACCACGACAGCTAAAAGGCAAGTCCCCGTGAGAAGGCTGGTGACCAGCTTTGCCACAGAAGGTCAGGAGTGAAGAGGAGAATATTTCTCAGGCGCTCAGATTCCAACAGTGTCTGTGGAAGATGCCAAGGAGAGCATGGGCTGTTTGACGGCTGCTGTATTACGAAACTGTTTATTAATGAAATCCTGGAATAAGCTGAAAGCGGTTTTCTGAAAAATGCAAACAACAGCCTCAGAAATGTTGTGAGAAATGTGCAGGGAGAGAAAACAGAGAAGCTGCATGCCTGCTAATTGGGATGGATGGAGCCTTGTCTGGGGTGGTGAAGAATGCTGGGTGCTAATTTGTTTGCCTTCTCTGTCACTTGCTGGAGGTAGAGGAACAAAGTGAAGCTGATTGTTTCAGGATCTCCATATAGACAAGGACACTGCAGGGTCATGGCTTCAGACCCACAAGCCACCCTTACATTACTTTAGAAAGATAGTGCCCTCCACAGGTCAAAACACCCAGAATAAATGACACTGTGGTGCTTAGCCCCAAATGGCATTCCCCGTGTGTGTCCCAGTATGACATTCCAAGGCTAAAGAAAGTGGAAATGATGTAATGGTCAGAGTAGAGGGAGGGATGCAGCAAAAGGACGAGATGTCACCATCGCACTAGGAACCCACCTTCGCTGTGGTTAGCTATACAAGACTGGGCCAGTTGACATTTTATCATGAAAGGGGATATGCTCATGAGGGCCTGGCCCTCTTTCTAGACTCAGGTCAGCTGCTGATTGGTGGAGGGGGAGGTTATCACTTTCTTCAGTGACGTGGCCAGTTATAATTTCCCATGCTCCAGCTAATAACTTCCCAGCCATGCTCATGCACATGAACGACCCTCATTAAACTGAGTGGGTCACACACAGAAAGAAGACAGAGAAGAGGGAGGGACCTTTGTGGAAAGAAGAAGGGTTTCATTGGGGGCAGGAGAGTGAGGAAAGAGGGTGCCTGGGTGCTGAAGATGAATAAAATTTGATATGTGCATGTATGAAACTACCAAAGAATAAACATAAGAACATCACCTTTCAGATAACTCAAGAGGAATGTGGCTATTTAGTTTGTTATTTTACAGTATCAATTTCTATTTTCTTAAAATTAGTGCTTTGGATCCCTAGAGTGAGGGTAGGAACTGTGGAGTCGGGTGAGTATGTCGTAAGAGCTAAATTATCTTGGTTTATCATCTGGAAATCCAAGATACAAGTGTGTTTTGACATGTTTTTTTTTTTTTCCAGAGATTATGGGGAGGTCATATGCTCAGCTTGATTCTTGGTGTCCATTGGTTATAATACCTGCTGCGGAACTCATCGTAACTGATTTTATCAGAAAAGGCACTTACCTTATCTGTTGTCTTGTGGAGGCAATTTGGAGTTCATTAGGAAACGGTTTCAATACATATAGACACGTTGGGGGGTATGTAGTGTGTGTGTGTGTGTGTGTGTGTGTGTGTGTGTGTGTGTGTATGTATGTGTGTGTGTGTGTGTATGTTGTGTATGTATGTGTGTGTATGAGAGAAAGACACACAGAGACAGAGAGACCCAGAGACAGAGAAGGAGAACACTGCTTTAGGAAAATAACAATTGTATGTACCCAAGAAAGAAAAATGGCATCTTTTTGAGTGTTTAACATTTAGAAATATTATAAATTATCTTATATGTAAAAAAGTAAAAATAAATCTCACAAAATATAATTAAAATTCTATGAATTTTTTTCAGTCCTTCTCAGAGCAGATTTTCTAAAATTGTTTGGGTTCAGGTGCAGGTTAAGAAATTGAGATGTTAGAGTCCATTTATTTTGGCAAAGTTTATTCTAGAAGAGATGAGGGTGGTAGTTTTCCACTGAGCAGACAAACTATTTCTAGATAGCAAGTGTCAAACAAAATTCAGAAGTAACTATATCGGAAACCACTTCATCAACATTTAAACTTTTATATTCTGCTCTATTCAGAAGAACTAAAAAATCTCAAAAGTCATTCTTCTCCATTTTGGAAGTGATAATAAATTGCTTAAAGATTGACACCCCAAGCCTAGTCATTACTTACAACATTGAGCAAACAGGCTGTGTTGCGTCTTCCTGGCATTATTTTCTCACGTGTACAAATTGCTGGGTGCTCTGCTGAGATTCATTAGGCCAGGTTTGGGACGTAGAAGCTTCAGGCTTCCATTTTTGAACAATGAGGTCACAGTTGTCTAATGCCAGACTGTAAACTCCTTTCAAGCCAAATTCAGTCGCCTTGGGCTTCTTTTCCTCTTTGGCACCTCTTGTCATTCTCAATTCTTTAAATATTTCCCCAGCTCCTTCCGGGGCTCAGACCTGTTGACTATTGGAGTCCTGAGTCTTTTGCTCAAAACATTAGCAGTCACCTTGCTTGAGTAAATTCCTGAAAGGAAATAAGCCCAGCACTCAGCACTCTGTACAAAGGACCAGAAAGTAAGTATTCTACGCCCTATGACCTATTCCATTTCTGTCATCAACACTGATCCCCCTGCAGGTGTCAAACAAAAGCACTAACAGACAAGGTACAAGGAGCAGGCATGCTTGGTTTGTTCTTAAGAGGAGGCAGAGGGCAGAATTTGGCCCATGCTCTATTTTTGTCTACTCCTGAGTTATATAGTTCAGTCTAAAGGTTGCTATGATGGTCAATGTTCATTGACAGAACTACCAGGAGGAAAAACCTCTTTCATTCTTGAAGTGGGTTATTTGGATTATGTTCACTGAGTCAGGGAGACCCTTCTGAACAGAAAAGAGATGGAGACAGTCGTATCAAACAATTGTTTGGAGTTATAATGTAATTTTAATGTGTCATCTTGGCCAGGCCATGGTATCTGGTTGTATTGTGAAACAGTAACCCAGGGGCTGCTAAGAAGGTATTTGATGACATAGCTACTATGTTAAAACAGTTGACTATAAAGAAAGATTTTCCTTGTGATGTGGGTGGGCCTCATTCAATTAGTTGAAGTCTTTCAGAGAGAAAGACAACAACAATGAAGTATCCTGATGAAAAAAAAATTGGCTTCAACACCACTCCTGTTTGAGTTTGAGGTCTCTGGTCCATCCTACAATGAAAATTACTTCCTTTGAAATAGATTTTTCCACATGCATACTTTATCAAGTCTATTTCTCCAGAGAACCTTTGACTTATCCAGCAAACAATATACCTAAATCTTATTTCTGACTCTGAAACCTCATTCTTTAAGGATTTGTCCCTCTGTCCTTCTGTCCATCTATCCCTCTCTCCATCTACTGGAAGAAAATGTTCTTGATGTCACCTAAAGAAACTCAGCAACAACGTGAGAGTAACTTGGCAAGGCAATTTCTTTTAGGAAAAGAGTGCACCACCACCCAAACCAGGCTGGCAAGCACACTAGGACAGGAAACTCCCTTAGTTTCCATTCTAAAGCAGGTGGCAATTATGTCTTTTACTCATTAGTGGGGTCTGAACTCACAGTATTTCATGCTTGGCTAGTTTCTTTTTTATTAGTTTTTTATATTAATTACAGTTTATTCACTTTGTATCCCAGCTGTAGCTCTCCCTATCCCACCCTCCTTCCCTCATCTCCTCCCATGACCTTCTCTTAGTCCACTGATAGGGGAGGTCTTCCTCCCCTTCCATCTGACCCTAGCTTATCAGGTCTCATCAGGACTGGCTGCATTGTCCTCCTCTGTGGCCTAGCAAGGCTGCTCCCCTTCAAGTGGGAGGGTGATCAAAGAGCCCGCCACTGAGTTCATGTCAGAGACAGTCCCTGTTCCCATTACTAGGGAACCCACTTGTATACTGAACAGCCATGGGCTACAACTGAACTGAGGTTCTAGGTTATATCCATGAATGGTCTTTAGTTGGAGTATCAGTCTCAGAAAATATCCCTGTGCCCAGAATTTTTTGGTTCTGTTGCTCTCCTTGTGGAGCTCCTGTGCTCTCCAGGTTCCACTATCTCGCCCTTCTTTCATAGGATTCTTTGCACTATGCCCAACGTTTGAACTGGAGGGAGGGTGGGATTGGGAGGGGAGGAGGGGGGGCTTATGGGGGGATACAAAATGAATAAAGTGTAATTAATAAAAAATTTAAAAAGTTAAAAAAATAAAAATATAATGAGCATGATAGAGTAACCATAATTAAAGTAACTGCAGGAAAACCCTGTCTTCTTAATTAGGTATTTGCAAATTGCTACTTTCTAGTGAAAGCATTGACCAGTGATGATTGGTATCCTTTTCAAGGGTGTATTTTTTCCATTAAATGGATCCTATTTATAACCATTTACAATAAAAAAAGAGTCTCAGCATCTGCTTTGATACCATGTTGGGTAGAGTCTTTCAGAGGCCTTCTGAGGTAGGCTGCTGTCCTGTTTCCTGTTTTCTCCTTCTTCTAATGCCCATCCCATTTGTCTTTCTGAGTGAGGATTGATCATCTTACCCAGGGACCTCCTTCTTGATTAGCTTCTTTAGGTGTACAGATTTTAGTATATTTATCCTATATTATAGGTCTAGTATCCACTTATAAGTGTGATATACCATTTGTGTCTTTCTGCTTCTGGGATACCTCATGAACAAGGAAATGAAAGAAAGGGTTAAAGGGGAAGGAGTCAGCAGTTCTGGACCATTGGGTTCCCAGAATGCAATGGGGCCTTTGCATAAACAAAAGTTTTGCTTGGTGGGGTAGATTAAAAGATTCACATAAAAATTTTATAAGATGAGGGAGATTAAAAGTTTTGAATTTCTTTGCATAAAAATTTTACAAGAAGTGGGAGATTTGTGGAATATTGGTCCTTGGCAGGTTAGCTCTCTTTGATAGAAAAAACAAATTCTCATATATCTAAGCAGGCATTCCTGTAACCATCTAACCTGTCATGATCTACCCTGCTATTGTAGCAGAATCATTGAGAATAACCCAGCCTTCTGACTTTGCCTCAGAAGAGTGTCCTTCCATCCTCATCCTGTCTCCCAGGTTTCACTCTATTCCCAGTCTCCTCTGCAACTTTTGTCTCATGGGCCCACTCCCTTTTCCATAAGGCCTACAGGCTCTTAGAAACTATAATTTAAATATGATAATTATTTTAAGTATTTTCAATGGCTCCCATTTCACTTAGACTACCATATAAACTCTTCCTTCTCATACTGGTCTTGATGGTCTTTCTGTCCATCTCATAAATATCTGTTCCTTCCATGCTTAGGGGACCTGGCCATGTGGACAGTTCCCTAAAGGCCCTCTGTCCTCACCTCCAAGCCTCACTTCTTGCTGCTTTTAGTGTCTACATCTTGCATCTGTTCCACCTTGATTTTCAAAAGAGGTCATTGCCAACTACTCCAGATATCCTCCCACACTCCCTGCTACAACATTTCTAATTTCTGAGCATCATAGTCTTTAACCATTGTGTATCTTTCTACCTTCCTTCTGTAACTAAATAAAAACCACTGAGAGCAGGAGTCTTACCACAGCCTGTCACAGTGTTAGCCATAGCCTTGGAACTAAACAAAAATATGCCTACTAAAGGTCAAAAGCTGAAGTTCAAGGTTACCATGGTTCACCAGAAGCTTCTGGTCAGGAGGGAGGATAGACAACCCATGAAAATGATACACATTTCATACATAAGCATCATGTTAGTGTTGTGACGAGACACACATGAAATACATAAAGGGACTACCAGCTTTTCAGGGGTCAGCAATTACTCTCTTGAGGAAGACCGACTTGAGTAGATTTGAAGGATGAACATTCTTCTTTATTTAAGAAAGAGTATTTAAAGGAAGAAACATTCCCAAAGAGGGATATGGGAGTATACCAATGCCTGGTGCAGGGAGAGTGTAGCATGCTCAAGGCACAAAGGACAGCCAGCATGCAGAGTGCAGAGAGAAGGGTGAGATGGTGATGATGGTGAGGCTGGCAGTTGTGACTGGCCCTGGGAGTTAGAGACTATGGGCCACATGTTTTATTAATTCTCATCTACAGGGCAATAGATAGCATAATGAAGGCCAGAGCTGAGTGTGGAGAGCCACAATCCAATTTGTGTCCTGGGTGTTGAGTCTGCTTCAATGTGGGCCAGATGAAGATGGCTATCGCCTCTATGGCATTTCTAGGAGACGGAACTTCACAGGAAAGTCCCTGCTCATCTTAGAGTTTTTCTGCCTCCTCTTTTGCAATAAATTCTTACCCTTACATGTAGGAATGGTGCTTTAGATCTATCACCTGGGACTGAGTACCAGAAGACCTCTAATTCTCTGCAAATTGATTGGTTGCGGTTTTTCTGTAATAGTCTCCACCTTCCACAAAGAGAAGTTTCTTTTAGGAAGCATGAGAATTGTAATTGTCTAAAGTGGGAAATGTTGAGAGTGTGAGAAATTGTTTTCCCTTGAGAAGAGTACTCCCCAGTTGGTTATCAATACTCAGTGGTCATATGTATACAGATAACATTGTACAAACGAAGCAGATTGGTTTTACATAAATAGTGTGTGTGTGTGTGTGTGTGTGTGTGTGTGTGTGTGTGTGTGTGTGTAACAGGAAAGAAAGAAGAAAAAGGCCATGGATTTGAAAGAGAACAAGGGGAGGGGCATGGGAGGAGCTGGATATTTAAAATTATAAAAAGTATTTTTAAAACATAGGATAGAGAGCAAGGAAGGTGCGAGCTGTTGAGCACTGACAAAGCTTTGATTGAAATGGTCATAAGGAAGGAGTGAAATTGTCTAACTAAGAGAAAAGAACAGCAGAAAATCAACTGGTGTGAAGCCAACTATCTAGGAAGAGATAGAGGAAGGGTTGGGTTTGCTGAAATGGGTGCGTTTCCTCTATGGTAAATGCTGTAGCCTGCTGCAAAAGATATAGAGGGAATAGGCTCCAGTTTGTCCCTGTGTCACCTGTCACACTTCATAAGCATCTGGAACCTGCTCTCTCTGGAAGATTCAAAACCAAAAAGAGCCCTGTGCATCCCTGAGGGATAGGCGAGCACTCTGTGCTGCTGAGCAGCATCACGGTGTTATGATACTCAGGAAACACACTTGGGCCATGGCGGCTGGGGGTCCTGCAGCCACAGTGGCTTACCAGCACAGGTGTAGCGCACCTGCCTTTTTCTTTTTTTCTGAATTGTAACCATGTGTAAAACACAACTGAGACCACACTTTTCATATTACTCCCCACTGATCATTATGTGAAGATAAATTTTTGTCTTGATTTCCTTGTATTCAAAGCCAAGATTTTAATATCTTTTCTGAGTTTACCTGCCAACTTTACTACAAGGTTCAAAGAGATGTCAACCTTGAGAAGAGCCAAACCTTGTGAAAAAAGGAACAAGGGTGTGATTTTCTTCTGAGCCTCCTCTTCATATTGGCAGAGGCATGTGGAATCCATGTGTACTAAAACCACCCTTAGATCTTTTACAGGGCCAACAGCTGCAGGTCCGTGTTGGATGGCAGTCACCACCACCATATCTTCTGATCTTGTACTGCTGTGTTATGTAGAGTCCTGGTACTCACACGTTTATAAACTCAATTTTCTTTCCCAGAATTTTCAAATTCTTTCCTCTTTTATTTGAGTATCCCTCATTCTAGCATTTGGTTCAGCTATATTACACAAAACTCTAAAAAGTCTCTGTGGGTATCACCATGAAAAGAAGGGAGACAGCTTAATAGTCAATAAATTGCAACTTACACAGCAGCCTGGTCACTGAATCGACCCATTCATTGGCAGGTATTCTCCTCCTTACTGTCAAATATGTCCTTAGGATGAAAGCGTTAGTGTGTCTTTGAACTGAGAGGCAGCTGAACATTAATCACTAACCTTTTACCACAATTCCTAGGCAATGGCAGACATCAGGCAGAATAACATGAAGGAAATGTGTGCACCCAGTTTCCAAGCATTGTCCCCAGTTTTACAAGGATCATCTCTAACCTGACTGCTCTGTTCAAACTCCTAATGGGCTGTGTGTCATTTTCAGATTTCCAGAAGCTTCTCCTCACTTGTCAAACAGTTTCTTAGGTATGAAAGGCAATGTTAGCGTATCACTGGGGGAAAATCAAGGAAGGATGAGGGTCTGGAACAGAAGAGAAACACATTGAAAGTAGTCAGAAAGGCAGAAATGAAGGGCAGCACTGACCACGGCTTTTGCCAAGCTAGTAAGGCGTCAAGAAGCAAAAGCTGAGGACTTGGGGGTTGGGACAAGTCTATGTGCAGTCTAGTGCTGGGTGCAGTGTGAGCAGTATAGCTCTTCTGAGCAACAGCTGGAGGAAGGATCTGGCCTGCAAAGCAGCCAGACTGATGAACCTGCCAGCCTCACCTCTGGCACAAAGCATCACTCCAAGTGACAATCTATGGTGTCAAACACTGTATTTGCTACTTTTCTGTTCCTATCAGAAAAAAAAAGAAATCACGACCAGGGCAACTTGTAGAAAGAAGAATTAATTTGGGGCTCAGAGTTCCAGACAGTTGTGTCCATTATGGAAGATGGCAGGTGGCAGGTGCCTGTTAGGTGGAGTAGTTGAGAGTCCATGTGAAACAGTGAGAACAAACTAAGGATGGCACGTGAGTTTTGAAACCTCAAAGCCTATGGACAGTGACATACAGCATCCAGCAAGGCCACACCTCCTAAACTTCCCCAAATACTCACTTATTGATGTGTGTGTGTGTGTGTGTGTGTGTGTGTGTGTGTGTGTTCTTCAATAGATATCAATGGCCAAGCACATGCATGCACATGTGACTGGCTGGTCTATAGGTTGTCAAGATCTAGTCCATCCTTGCTTTACCTGGTCATATGAATTCTAATAAAGAAATTTGAAATTTTAAGTTTGGAGAATGTAGAGGCACAGAGGGCCTCTGGAGCCAGTGGATTCTGGGTTTTCTATCTCATTAATCAAGAAGGGAACCCTTAGATAAGCTTGTAGGCAGATGCCACCTGTGTCCAGGTAAACTGCTCAGTCTAAAATGGGAGAGCAGACCATAATTAGTTTGCTACTGGTCTGTTTCCCTCCTGGGAAGTACCTAGGAGTCTTGCTTCTCCAGATTCCAGGTAGCCATACATTTGCTCTAAAAATGGAGTAAATCAAATCCAGATTGTCAGATCTTTCTTCTATGCTGTGAAGAGGATGGAAAGAATGTCAGAGTTCCACTTAGAATGATGCCATGTGGCTGATGGCATCAGAGACTCCTTGGGAATCACCTGCATTCTGCACAAAGATGCAATCTGCCTCAGTCTTGGCAGAGAATGTTCTCTCTTCTTGATCAGTTTGCTAGGGACAACACAACATCTACATTCTAGCCCAGCCACGATGTAGTAGAGTTTAAAACAGATCCCCTCCCCATTGCTCTGGTAGAAAAAGCAATCCGGTAAACAGGTTTCCTTTAGCCTATTAAGTAATTTATATTCTATCTCATTGCCAAAGGTGACAGGAAATGTTGAAAAGTTATACCATTTTAACATAATAAAAGTGCTTAAGCCAAAATAAGAATGAAGCAGCTAAAATAAAAACAGCCAGAAGGGCCAGCTGGAACACCATGTAACCTTTTGTGTGGATGGAGGTAGGCAGCAACTTAAGTCTGGGCCAGAGGTGGTTGTCAGGAAGACACATGAGTTAGTCAGGGTTTCATTTCAATAAGCTTCGGGCTAAGTAGGTTTTCACGAGCTGTTCCCCCTAACTCCATTTTCAGAGACCCTGTGCAGAGGGATGGGTGCAGTTCTTAGCCATCTCCATACAAGTGAAAGGAGGAAACATGCCTCCTGCCCTCCACCTGATGATACTCTGTTTCCCTTCCTCTGTCTTTGTATCCTTCGTAAGAGCTTCTCCCAGCACCATGAGCATAAAGGAATACGGATGTGTTCCCTCTGCCCCTCACCCCCTCCTGTCTCCACGCTACCCTTTGCTTCAAATTTCCTACTTAGGAATTGGCCAGTCTTCAAGGTATTTGTGTGTTGTAGTGGAGGAGGTTTTCTTTTTTTTTTTTTTATTAATTACACTTTATACATTTTGTATACTCCCATAAGTCCCTCCCTCCTCCCCTCCCAGCTCCACCCTCCCTCCCCCTTTTTCATGCATGCCCCTCCCCAAGTCCACTAATAGGGGAGGTCTTCCTCTCCTTCCTTCTGATCTTAGTCTATCAGTTCTCATCAGAAGTGGCAGCATTGTCATCATCTGTGGCCTGGTAAGGCTGCTCCCCCCTCAGGGGGAGGTGATCAAAGAGCAGGCCAATCAGATTATGTCAGAGGCAGTCCCTCTTTCCATTACTATGTAACCCTCTTGGACACTGAACTGCCATGGGCTACATCTGTACAGGGGTTCTAGGTTATCTCCATGAATAGTCCTTGGTTGGAGTATGAGTCTCTGGGAAGTTCCCTGTGTTCAAATTTTCTTGTTCTATTGCTCTCCTTGTGGGGTTCCTGTCCTCTCCAGCTCTTACTGTTTCCCACTTCTTACATAAAATTCCATGCACTCTGCGCAGCAGTTGGTAATCAGGCTCAGCATCTGTTTTGATAGTCTGCAGGGCAGAGGCTTTCAGAAGCCCTCTGTGGCAGGTTCCTAGGTTGTTTCCTGTTTTCATCCTGAGTGAGCTGTCCCAGAAGCAAAAAGTGGAAGAGGTTCTCAAGCATCAGAAACTTCATGAAGACAGGCTGTGTCAGAGGGAGTCCCTCTTCCCATTACTATGTTACCCACTTGGACATTTCACAGCCCAAAAGACCACCTCCATGACAAAGTTCATGCAGAAAAGTAGGTGGCACCTGTCTGGAGCTTCATCTGAAGTGTGGAAGCTCGGCATATTCCAATCACCAATTACTCACTCTTGGCATCTGTGTAAACTGTGATTAAGCTTGGCCAAGAGCTTGGAGGTTCTAAATATCAAGAGGTGTTTTTCTGTAGTCGATCACTTGGTCAAATGCTGCCTGACTCCCTGTTGTCTGCCAACTACTCTTCTTTTATAGAATTTTCAGGAGATGCCTTGAGCTTGCACAAAGAGTGTGTTCGTCATCAGTGTTCTACACAAAGTCGATTCCAGCGATGATCAGTCGTCCCATGCTTTTTACCTGATCCTACCTCTGCCTGATGATTCTTCTTCTGCCCAACTGACGCTTTTGCTAGTCAGCCCTCAGTAAGAGCAAACAGAAACACTCATTCCTCCGTTCACTCATTTATGGCTTATACACTGATGATGCTTTATTTTTAATGGGATAATATTCTTAATTATTTTTTGAAATCTTTCAATTTTTCTTCTTACTCCAGCATGCTCCGCTGGTTTGGGACTTGGTGAAATATTTCAGCTCACCGTGTCCCCACTCTGACTCTCACCTGGAGTCAGTCTTTTCTCCAACATGACCTAGTTGTTGTTAGTGGGGAATGATATTAGAACTGAACATCTTGATACAAGGTATATTCAGTATCAGTCAGGTGTCCTCGGCCCTTTCAGTGGTCATCCACTAGAAATACATGTGCGTGTTTCACAAACATACACATTTGTATAATATACGTATTATATGTATTTACAGACACAAAAGTAAATACATTGGACTGCCTGTGAGCTTGCACACACACACACACACACACACACACACACACACACACACACATTTTTTTGAAACCATGAGTTCATATTGGTGTTCATCTGTCTGGAGCTCTTTCTATTCTTTTAAGTTTCCCCCATACTCCATTGTAGCTGAGATGTGCATCTGAGATCCAGGAAAGGTCATTTGCTACAGCTTGCTTTTTACTTGTAATTTCCCACCTTCCAGCTCTTATGCTTTTGTCATACATGTACATGTATGACACTTAAAGTTAGCACCACAGAAAGATTGTATTCAGAGAAGTGTTCCTCTTGCCTTACCCACCCTGCTCCTTTCTCTCAAACGTTGTAGGAAATCAAGTTTGAGCCTCCCAGTGTCTCTTTACAGGAAGATCAACATATCTTTTATTTTTTCTTTGTTTTTTTTTTTGTTTCTTTCTTTTTGCCTTTCTCTCTCTTTGTGCAAAAGATGACATACTATGTGCACCACTTTTCACTAAGATTTTTTTTTTGTAAACTCAGAAACAACTGAAAAGTCTCTCATCAGTTTATAGGTAGACTCCTGGTCACTTTTTATGGCTATGTAGTACTCCATTGAGTGAACGTTGTGTGAAGTGTCTAACTGGTTTCTCCTGTGTTTTAGTGTCCTCCTCTGGCCTGAAATTATACATGAGAATATAACAAAAACTCCTGTGTGAGAGTTTGCACTCTGTTGGATTTGGGGGATGGGCAGATTGCTGGGCTTCATGTGCAGTTATGGGATGTTTCCAAGTTGCTTTTAGCTGTGTACCTTCTTGCTGTTACCTTATAGTATAAAGGGATGCCAGCTCCAAGTCTTGAGACTGGTCCTTGCATTCCTGACAGCCTGATGCAAATGAACTATATCAGGGCACAGTTAATGAACACTTTTCTTACTGTATGTGACGTTAACATCTTTCATACGTGCCCAGGGTATTTACATAGCTTTTTCATGAGTTTTCCCTTCACATCATTTATCTGTAGGACTTTTGACATATTGATGTGTGGTTTGATAAATTTCCTTATATTCTAGGGGTGTAGCCTTTTATTTGTGGTATATATTGCAAATATCTTTATCCATAAGATTTAAAAAATGAATTCCTTATCTTAAATGTATTCACCTTTGATTTTAGTGTGTGGTATGGTGCATTGAAGATAGTGTTCCACTTTGATTATTGTACAAGTCAACGTATCCCTTTCTACTGTGTTTCTGGGTTTTGCTGCTGTTTGCTTTTGATTTTCTATCCCTGATCCATTTGGAGATTACTTTGAAGATGGCTGAGGGATGGATCTTTACATCGTTTTATGTTTTTCCAGGCTAAAACTTCCATCATTTCACCGGTTCCTTGACATTTTATTTTATTCCTTTGATGCCCCTTCACTGGTGTGTGCCAACACTGCTCTGACCTAATTGTGCAGGATTAGCGTCAAGTTTCAGTGTTTGGTGAGCCAGAATTTACCCCCAACCGCTCTCATGAATGTTTTCCTAGCTGTTCTTAGGTGACTATTTCCAATTTGTCTATTGTCATCAAAAAGCTTCCTGGACTTTTTATTAGGGTTGCATTACATTTGTAAATTAACTTTGGGAGAACTGACAGTTCGATGACAGGAGACATTCAAAGTGAGGAACACTGGATTCAGTCTCAGGTCACAGTGTGTGTCTCTGGCTAGGCTGGGCTCTCTGTGTAGCCCAGGCCAGCCTCAAACACAGTCCTTTCTTCTGGTCCTACCTCGTCTCCTGTGCCTTCGCATAGCAGAGTGCTGAATTACTGCTG
Organism: Psammomys obesus; assembly: GCF_907164565.1. Classification (NCBI taxonomy): domain Eukaryota; kingdom Metazoa; phylum Chordata; class Mammalia; order Rodentia; family Muridae; genus Psammomys; species Psammomys obesus. The sequence goes on from NW_026594428.1 coordinate 19,273,370, forward strand.
CTGGCAGAGAGGTGTTATTTCCTCCTGCTTTGGGTAAACTGTTCATCTGTTCCTTTGACCTCTCTGATTCTTTCTGTGGCTTTGCTCTGCTTTCCTACTCTGTTCTGGGCTACCCATGCTCTACTGGCTCTATTCCTTTTTCTCTCTATTTTAAGAGGTATAAAAGTCACAATGTTCCTGATAATTTGCTTGTATTAAAGGCAGGAGTCTTATGTGGCTTTCTCCATTTTTCTTTCCGACTTCATAGATTTCTTTCTTTTTTATTTCTTTTCTTTTTTTTTTTTTGAAGGGTGAAAGACTATAGTTCAAGATCAGCTCTATATCATTCATCACATTCTGAAGAGAAAGAGGACCAGCTTTTCGCACTGTTGACTTTTAAGAAAAATTAGTTGGGTGGGGAGGTGAAAGAAGTTGAAATAGAGGGAAAAATATAATTAAAATATGTTATATAAAAATGTTTAAGAAATAAAATCTTAATTTGTGTTTCAAATGAAAAGCTGTCATGTTTTCTCCTTTGGAGAAAGACTTTTGGATGAGCATAGACTAAAGTCAGAGGCATAGCACACTTCCCACTAATGGAGTATTTCCATACTACTCCAGAAAGGAATCCCCCTAATCCTGTCTGAATGCTTATAAAGGAAAGTAGCTTGGGCAAAGCTCATAAGCATAGACTTGATGGGAATCTGAACTGATGTAATCTGATTGTGTTCTTAGGGGCTTTGTCCTATTAACAGAATTGGGATGCTTAAATAAGTTTGTGTTGTGGTGAGACAATAATAAATAGAGGGTAAAGAGTTGCTAGACAGATCATGCCAACCAACCTCATCATGCTGTGATTGTTAGTGATGGAAACATGTCTGGCTTGTGAAACGTGTGCTAGTGGAGGTGCCCACGGTTTGTTTGACATCTGAACTCAAAGTGTAAATCTTAGTTACTCTTCATGTTACTGTTATAAAATACTCTGACAAAAGCAACTTCTGGGGAGATGGGTTTATTTCAGCTCACAGTCCAGGGGTATCATCTGTCGTCGTGGGTAAGTCAATTATAAAGTCACAGTACATCCAGTACATCTCAGCATTTCTACTTACACAGTCCAGGCTCTCATTCTGGGAACTGTGAGAAGCCACCCACAGTGCAAAGTCCTTCTCACCTCACTTAACACAGTTAAATCCATCCCACACAGGCATGCCCAGAGGCCCAACTCCTGGTGATTCTAGAATCTGTCCCAGTGGCAAACATTAACCACCATAGTATACGAACAGAAATTACTGTTTTCTCTTCTTAGATTTATATATTCAATCTCGTTCTGCTGATTTTTCTTCTGTGCTCGCTGAATACATTTCAGACAGGTCTGAAAGCCTTCTTGATTGCTGGCTTGTTTTGGTGGAGGAGATCTACCACCAAAGCTAATGGCTGAAAGGCAAGTTAGACCCAACACTTTAATTTCATATCAGTTCAAACCTTCTACCTCATAGCTCACGGCCCTGTTTCTGTTCCCAGAACCCTGGATCAGGAGTTGGGAACAGGCATTGGTGGAGAAACAGTAATTCACTGTACCTGGTCCTTTCACTGCCAGTAGCCCTGTCAGCATGTGACTGGGCCAGACCTGGGACTTGCCTAGGAACATCTTTGAAGTTGTCCACAAGCCTCGGCAGATCTGAGGACAATGAAGAGGGTCAATTGCCATCTTCTTCCTGCTCACATTTTTGGTGTATTCTCTCAAGCCCCTTGCAAGGACCTTTCACTGTAGTCAGCTACCCTGAGGAACACATTCTTTTATACACTCAGTCTCATCTTCCCATCATGGGCCCTTCCTACCCTTTTATACACTCAATCTCATCTTCCCATCATGGGCCCTTCCTACCCAGAATTTATTCTGTAGTCATCCAGCAAATGTCTCACATTCAGAATGCAGTATAGGTCCTTTTTAACATTAGACAGGTAAATTAGGAAAAAGAGATGTTATTAATTATTTCCATAGTCAAAGAGAAAATGAAAACCCTACAAATCATAATTTTCCAGGAGAGGGACAAGCTTCATAGACTTTTGGTGACATGCTTCTAGCTGGCCCAGAGAGCCACCTTCTCTCTTTACTGTTTGCATACAGCATTGGAAGTGCCAATCTCTTCCTTTTAGAAAGAAATTTAATTTTGTCTGCTTTCTCTTCCTGGGCCTTCCTACTTAGATGGAAAGGGAAGGAAAGTGTCTTTATCCTTTCTTTTGCCAGAAGGTGAATTTTTCTATCAAGAGTTGGCAGATGAATCTTGCCATGGCTCATCTCCTTCAGTGAACGTTAAAAGAATGTGTCTGTGTACAGTGCCTGTGGAGGCCAGAGAGGGTTAGAACCCCTGGATCTGGAGTTTCAGGCAGGTGTGAGCTGTTGGATCTGGGTTCTACATCAGCAAAGAGTGCGCTCAGCTGCTGGGCTATCTCTCCAGCCTTCTTTTTACGAATTTTATTCACAAATGTAGATGTGCATGCATCGATATTGTATCCATATTTACATATTTATATAGAGGAATAAAGTTATCATGATAGTTACACACATATTACATGTAGACACAAAGTCTGTTTGTGATACCAGCTATTTGGCCTTTAATAGGGCAGAGAGAACAAGTTTAGCCCTTCTCTTTAAAGCCTGGCAGGGGAGGATTTCTTCCATTCATCCTGAATGTTCAAACAGAATCTCAATGTGAGGGGAGTGGTACCAATCATATCCCACTCTAAGTATTTGCCACCATGTTTGGTCACCAAGCATTTGCATCAATATTTTAACATATCATGATTAATCCCTAGTTGGGTTTCCAAAGATATTTTTCTTATTGTTGCAGAGTACTGAGGGTCAGAGAGGTAGAAGATCTTGATAAGACCACAGAGCTGGTGAGGCGAGCTGGCTCAGAATGTTGGTGTAGCTCTGACTTCTGGACTTCATCAGAGCATCGGATGCTTAGATAACATCAGAGGCATCTGTTCAACAAAAACAGACTCCAGTCTCCCTGAAGTGCTGATGAAAAAGTTCAGTTGGGACTCCGTGTTTGTTCTTATGCACTCTGATGTGGGTATCACTGTATTCCCTGGAAAGCATGGGGATATTATCTTCCTTCCAGTTACAGATGCGATGCAGACTAAAGACTGCAAAGCGCTGGCCCACAGGGAGGGGAATCAGGCAATCTGTCAGTGGGGGATCTGTGAAAATTCCCAGTGTTTCTGTGGATATTGATTCTGCCATGAAGCTGCATATGCACATGAGGAAGATATCGGGGGGTAATGCGAGTGTTGATGAGAAGGCTCTGTGAGACGTGGGAAAAGCACTTCCATGTGTGGGCCCTTTGTCCAACAGCAGGAACCACCACCATTGCTTTTATATGTTGAGATAAAAATATTACTTTATTGGCCTTAAATGAAGTAAGTTTTCAGCAAATAATTATATTTACAACAGCAGAGCAAGGAAACTTTGTTCATTGAGCTTGTTAATTGTTTCACCTTTTTATGGCAATAAACCAGGGCTCAGCCTACAGCCATGAACCAGTCGCCTGAATGATCATAAATGGTCCATTTCCCTGTTATTTTAACTCCCTCATCACTCTTAACTGCACCACATGCATTTTCCCTCCCTGACCTTCCAGCACATTCCCAGCTTTCATGAGCTTTGTACTTTAGTTATTAAATTACAAAAGAAATGGAGTAACAGGACTGAGATGCATTTCTCAGAAATACAGCTGTGCCAGCAACGGGCGCTGCGCATGAAGAATGTCTCTTATCCCACTTTCCTCATCACATTTTGGCAAATAAATCCGACTCTCTGTGGGACAATTTTGGTGTTAGCACAAAGTAATTCAAAACAGCATGTGTGTGTATGTGTGTAGGGGGGAGATGAAGCATAATTATGACCGTCAGAAGACGCGTTTGCAAAATCTGTGCATGAAATGATTTGGTTGGGAGACTGCTTATCCAGAAAATTCTTCTGTGTCCCCTAAATTACCAGGCATTTATTCTAGTCTATAGTGATTCACATGATAATGCTATAAAACTACTTTCACCCGAGATTTTTCTATTTGTCCTCCTCCATAATAGTATGCTAGAACTCATACATTCATTCACTGATTGACAGAAGGTGCAGCTCCAGCTCTGTGGGCCACACAAGGGGGGTTGTTATGCTCCTTAATAGTTTTGGATGGAGAGGGTACCGAGTAGAGATCACCAGGAAGAGAGCTAGATCCTAGGTCCTGGCCTGCTCGTCATTGATTCAAGGGTATGAATCACAGGGTCGTATTGAAATCTGGCTACCTTCCTAAGTCTGGAAGTAGAATCTGTGGGAAGAATGGCTGAAAGGGAGGGGCAGGAAAGAGCAAGGGCAGGACCAAGGGCAGAGATGACAAGCAGCATGAGGTACATGGGGAGGGCATTAGTGTGTTCAGCAGTGTTTTCTAGAAATAAAAAAAAAAAAATCAAGGGAGAGAGGTATTGAGACAGAGGGATAGGGGAAAGGAGAGAGAAATGGAGAAATATGGAGGAAGGGAGAGGAAGAGAGGGACAGAGGGAGAATGGGAGAGAGGGAAAAAAACAGATAATTAAATAAGGCACTTAAAACACCTAGCAGTAACTCTCTGAGGAAAAATCTTTAAAGCAGCCAGCTGGAGAACCCCAGGCAGAGCAGAGTCTATCCTCTGGTGATATTTACAACTAGAAAAACAAGTAACAACAGGCAGAGAGGGCTAAGATTATCAAATCAGGTCACAACACCTAGCAGAAACCAGCTGAGGAAGTTCAGGTCCGGTCAGCTGATTTCCCAATGAAGATTTCCCTCCACAGCCAAACTTCCCATTGGCCAGATGAGGGCGCTGGAGTCCTTGGAGCAGAAGTTACAGGCAGTTGTGAGCTGCCTGACATGGTGCTGGGACTGGAACTCTACTAGATCCAGATATTCTCTTAACCTCAGGCCCCTCCTGGTGCTTTTACATCATGGAGAAAAGGATGGTAGTCTCTGTTGGACATGGTTTACCTCATAGCTTTTCTCAAGAGCATAGCATTTCTGTTCATGGACTGTTTACTATATTCTCCTGTCTATCACAGAGTTAACGAGGGAGGGGATGGCAGATACCTAGATATGGCTCCTAGGTGGACACTTTGAGACACATCATTCAGTATCTGAAATGGAGGGACAACTCAATTCCAGAGACAGCTTTCAGTAAGCTCAAACAACACATGCCAGCTTACCAACACCATGTGGGTCAGAGGGAAGATACAAGCATTCTGGCATCTCCTGAGTTTCCCAGCTTTTGCATATCACATAACTGTGGGAACCGGATGCCTGGCACTGTGGCAGCTATTTTGTGATAACGAGGTGATGCACATCATGGTTGATAAAGCAGGAACATGTCCAGAGCCTGGGTGTCTGGTGACAGTACTGAGCCAGCAGTCAATTCCACGACTTGTTCCATAAACAATGAATATCTTAAGAATTAAGTCATATGAGTTAATGATTCTCTAACTTGCTGCTGAGAGCACCCCTAATGTGTACAGGGAGATAAAGGCATGGCTCCTGGCTCAAAGACTGAATGCTTTAATGCCAGATGAGATAAAACTATGAATGGTGGAGGAGGCTCAGGTCTGTGTTGTCACGTTCCTGTTGAATGTGGACTGTTTGTGTGACATCTAGCTATAGCAATAAGGAAGCAGACTACAGATGGAGGAGAGGACTTGCTCAGCATGTCTTCGTGCTGTGCAACACTTAAGCAAGTCAGCTTTCAGTGAGGGAGTAGCTAGATGATGTGACCAGTGAGCGGCCAGATGACACTGTAAAGAGAGGTTTCTTTGATGAGGGGTGGTAGCTACACTGACCTGTAGGTATAGGAGTAAGATTAGAATGTATTAGGGAGTTATTCTGGTCTAGCAAAGTGGTGTCAGCAGATTCTTATCTAGGGTCCATGACCATACTAATCCTGAGAAACTCGCTATGTTTCTGGTACCAGGCATGGTTTCCCTCCTGTTCAGTGGGCCTTAAGGAAAACCTGCTGTTTTGTGAGCAAATTTTCATTTGCTCTTTTACTGTGGTTTGTCTTACATAGTAAGTTCCACCTTGAAGAAGATGGCACCTCCACTTTTGTAAAAGAAGAGTTCATGAAAGCTAAGTGAGTGAAATTGGATCTGCAATGTGGCACAGCATCTCAGGGATTCTTATTTGAGAACTGAGGGAAAGTGACAGTCAGCAACCAGCCTGTGTCTGCTGCCCTAGTGATATGCTCGCTCCCATTTTGGCTCTGGAACTTGACAGTCAGACAGCCTTTGCCGGTCAGTTAATTTCATTTGAAGAATATTCCATGGGCTCTTCTTTGATTCGTCTTTGGACTTTGAAGTTTATTTCCGTTTTCTAGGCTTCCTTCAAACGATGATATACCCCAGCTAGGAGCTTGCACAGCTAAAGGCAGGCTATTTATGCTCAAGTTCTTTCAGGCCCCTTTTTCATTAAGTTCTGTGGGAAGGTTTCAAACTGAGCCTCTGGGTGTGAGCTCAGCTGGCTGTCAAGAAGAGTGAACAGATGGAATTGTTTGAACCACAGAATGTGACACATGTATCTCTGAGAACATCATGGCTCCTGGATGACCATTAACCTTAGTATGTTGCATTGCTTCTTCCCTGAGCTGTACTAAAATATTCTAATGGTTCCAAGTGTTACAAAGTATAGAAGCTCAAGAATAGGCTCAGGTGGCTTTTGACTCTTCTCTCACGTCTGTCTAGGAAGCCCCTTTGTGCCAAGGGGTTCTCTGAACTGTTAATGAGTGCTTGGCTGTGGAAATCCTGGGAAGTTATCTAGAGTCTTAGGTGATATAGACAGACACTCTGGCCATTTATCTGGAAGCTTGGCCTATGATTTTGGGTAGGCAAAGGTTCATGTGCTGTAAGACATTTCTAGGTCGTACATTTCTTCCATCTTTCTCATCTCCATCCTGCCATTCAGAGCCTGCCCCTAGGAAGTCTTTGTGACTGTGCCTGAAGCTCTTCTTGGCCATGGACGTACAACTGCTCCTAGAAATGCGTCCTTACTTAGACAGGGGAATCCCTGGGGCTTGTAGCCAGAAATCTTAGTTTGCTTGGAGAGTTCCAGGTCAGTGAGAGATTTTACCTCACCCCCTCCCCCACCGCCCAAAAAAAAAAAAAAAAAAAAAAAAGTGGATCATGGCTGGGGAATGACCAGAGATTGTCTTCTGGCTTTCACAGGTGTACACATACATGCAGGTATCTGGACACGGACACACACACACACTCACACACACACACACACACACACACACAAACACACACACATACACACACAAAAGAAAAGGGTCCTTTAAGGATCTTAAAGTCCTTCTGTGTTCACCTGTCACAACTTGAGATCAGTAACTAAACAATAAGTATTTGTTTAAATGAGGAGATAATGGGAAATATCGAAATAAACTGAAGACATGTATACACAAACACACATATAAAATAGTTTAATATGTCAAAATGTTCTTCTAGTGCCAGGTCCTACTTTCTCCAGTGTTCCATGGTTAAATTTAAAATTTCACCACCTCCTCTTACCATGCAGGAAGATCTTAGGGTGTGGCCTGCCTGGATGTACTCTAGTGTGGAGAATATCAGGGGTTTCCTGGTTGTTTCATACACATCTCTTTATTTTTCATTTTCAACTATGTGTGGGTTTGTGCATGTGAGGTCAGGTGCCTTCTCAGTTCAAACCCAAACCACCAGGCTGACATTACCGGGAGAGAAGCAAGCACCTGTTCCCTCTGAGCCATTTTGCTGGCCCGAGTGCAAACTTGGCAAGGGACACTTTGGAAGTAACAATGAGAGCAATTCAGCAGAGGAAAGTTCCCACCCAAGGAATATGTGCACATGGCTCTGCTGTAGTTTCTCTCCCACCACAGAAGAGCACCCAAAGGGCCATTGGTAGATATGTAGCTTGTCTTACTGTTAATGCTATCACATATATACCTTCCAGAGAAGTTTTTGGAGATGAAATGGTAAAACGACAGGTATGGCAGCTTTATGTTCTCATAGTTACGTCCAAAGTGTCCTTCGCCAAGTTTGCATGAGGGCCAGCAAAATGGCTCAGAGGGAACAGATGCTTGCGTCCCTCCTAGCAATGTCAGTCTGGTAGTTTGAGTTCAGTCCCTGGAAGCCATGTCAAGCGACAGGAGAGAACTGACTCTACCTGGTTGTCCTCTGACATACGGACACGTGATTTGGCCTGAACCACCTCCTCCAGTAATGGTAAATAAAATCTGAAAAAAAAAAGAAAGGTGTACCAATCTGCATTATTCATAGTAGTGTATGATACGTGTTTTAAGTCGTGTTCCCATGCCCAAGTATGAACACACTTCTTACTCTCTGACAGTCCTGTGAGAAACTTGACTTTGACCTTCATGGTTTGGGCTCTAAGTTGTAGTGAACTTCAGCTGCACTTCGGTTGACGACTCACCCACCCAGGTTTTGTTCATGTGACTAATTTTTCTTACCTGCCCCCCCATCCATTTGTTCTTTGTCCCTTTGTGATGCGCATATCTCTGCTTCTTTTAAAAGTCAGTACATTTAAGACAACTTTGTTCGTCTTCTTCATCACGAAGCCTTTTGCTGTGCATTGAGGATATTAACAGTGTGCATTTAAATGCTTACCCCAGTGCAGCTTGTCAGCAGCCAGCCTGCTGCTCCTGGGATCTATTTCGCATTACTGAATTAGATTTGTAATGTTTGAGTATCTTCCTCCATGGAGCTGTCACTGCAGGAAGTAGATAAAGAACATGGGTCAATAAAAAAATAGAGTATACTCAGGAGATGTGTGAGTTTTGAGGGAAGAAATTCTAATGCAGAAAACTGGGATGAATATAGAATAAAACAAAACTTAAGCTTATGTGTGTGGTATTCATGATCTGGGCTTGAATTGCACTCTGGACCTTTCTGACCTATTGGAAAATCACTGCAGCTCAGTTTTGTTGCTGAATTCCTTTATTGCCTATTAGTAGTCAATTAATATTTAAAATTGTGTTTCTATTCCAGTACCAAGCAGTTTTTGTAACTATTGCTCTGTAGTGCAGCTTGAAATCAGGGATGGAAATACCTCCAAAAGAAGTTTTATTGTATACAATTGTTTTAACTATTCCGAGTTTTTTGAAGTGAAATTGGCTTATGAAGTGAGAACGATTCTTTCAAGGTCTATAATGACTTCTGTTGATATTTTGATGGAATTGCATTGAACCTGTAGATTGCTTTTGATAAAATGGCCATTTTTGTTACGTTAATCCAACTGATTCATGAGCATGGGAGATCTTTCTGTCTTCTGATATCGCCTTCATTTTCTTTCTCCAAGGATTTTAAGTTCTTGTCATACAGGTCTTTGACTCGTTAGAGTTACACCAATATATTTTATATTATTTGTGGCAATTGTAAAGTGTGTTGTTGACCTATTTTTTTTTTCTCAGCGCATTTGACTTTTGTATACAGGAGGGCTACTGATCTGTTTTGAGTTAACTTTGTATCCAGCCACTTTGCTAAAGGTGTTTATCAGCTGCAAGAGTTCAGACTAGTTCATCAATGGAATTGAATTGAAGATCCAAAAATAAAAGCACACACATGTATGGACACTTGATTTTTTGCAAAGAAGCCAAAACCATACAATGGAAAAATGGTAGCAACTTCAACAAATGGTGCTGGTTTAATTGGATGTCTACTTGTACAAAAATACAAATAGATCCATATCTATCACCCTACACAAAACTCAAATCTGAGTGGATCAAAGACTTTAAAATAAAACCAGACACACTAAATCTGTTAGAAGAGAAAGTGGGAAGAGCCTTGAACTCATTGGTGCAAGAGACAGCTTCCTGAACAGAACATCAACAGCTCAGGCTCTAAGATCAACAATCAACAGATGGGAACTCTTGAAACTGAGAAGCTTCTGTAAGACAAGGGACACTCTCACTAGAACAAAACAGCAGCAGATTGGGAAAAGATCTTTACAACCCTACACTGACAAAAGGCTAATATCTAAAATATACAAAGAACTCAAGAAATTAAACAACAACAAACCAAATCCAATTAAAATATGGGGTATAGAACTTAACAGAGAATTCTCAACAGGGGATTATCAAATGGCTGAGAAGCACTTAAAGAAATGCTCAACATCCTTAGTTATCAGGGAAATGCAAATCAAACGACTATGAGATTCCATCTTATACCCCTCAGAATGGCTAAGATTAAAAATTCAAGTAACAGCCCATGCTGGTGAGGATGTGGAAAAGAGGAACACTCCTCTATTGTTGATGGTAGTACAAACTTGTACAACCTCTGTGGAAATCAATCTGGAGCTTTCTCAGAAAATTGGGAATAGTTCTACCTCAAGACCTAGCTATACCACTCCTGGGTATATACCCAAAATATTCTCCATCATACAAGGACATTTACTCAACTATGTTCATAGCAGCTTTATTTATAATAGCCAGAATCTGGAAACAACCTAGATGTCCCCCAACAAAAGACTGGATACAGAAATTGTGGTACATTTACACAATGGAATACTACTCAATTATTAAAAACAAAGAATCATGAAATTTGCAGGCAAATGGATGGAACTAGAAAAGATCATCCTGAGTGAAGTAATCTATATAAAACCATAGTTTATACAAAATGAATAAAGTGTAATTAATAAAGAAAAAACCCCATAGTTTATTCAACAGAACTCTAGACTGGGGATACAGGATAAATTAAAGGTTTTGGGTGATTTAACTCAAAATCAGGTTTATAACTTTGACCACTTTGGAATTAGTTCCATTAATACATAATTTACCCTCTTGGGCCTAGGGAGGATCTTAATCTTTGGGGATAACGTCTGTGCTCAATGGGTGAATTCAGCCCAGCCACTAAGGAGCCTCATCTCCAGGGGACATGAACCACGTCACCTAGTTCCTGTGTCTGTATCTGCTCAAATCAACCCAGGATCAGCTGTAGGCACAGGTGCAGCTACAGCAGGACCCTGACTGAGATTTAACATGGAACATGGTGGGTAACATTTCTCTATGGCCGGCTCTTTTGTGTTCTCAGGAAAGCCACAGCTCTCCTCAGTGGCTGGCTGTCACCGCCACCAAGGATCTGTCTACCTCATTCCTTATAGATGTTTTCCCTAAGTGGGTGGCCATCTTATGTACACTGAGTTGGAGTTGTCAACCTGGTCTTGCTTTCCCTGCACACGGTGGTGCCCTTGTTGCTGCTCCCTAAAGACAGATTGCCTCGTGCTCTTCTCTGATGTGTAGTTTCCAAAGGCTCATGAGCTGGATGCTTGGTCACAATTCCATCAGGAGGCATGGAATCTGGTGGGGGCTACTAGGAGGTCAGAAAGAGATCGGGCACTAGGTGCCATCCTCACAAAGGATTGATGCCTTGATCCTGGGAGAGGCTCAGGTCTCACAGGTCTGGGCTAGCTCCTGTGAGAATACTCACATTAGGATGGACTGTGAGGTCATCGGAAGACCACCTCTCTCTTTGGAGGATGGTGGTTTAAGCATTCAAGTCTGTCGTCCTCTCTAAGTGGATGACACTCCACAGCACTCTTGAGTGTGCTCACCCCACGATGCAAACACAGTGACTGAGTATGTAATGTCTTCTGTACACAGAGTCACTCACTGGCTGTGGGTAGAGAAGGTTCCTTAATTCTAATGTTATGGCCCCTGGATATAATCTGAAACACCCACTTGTTTGTTTTTTTTAAATTTAAATATCATCTTTATTATTATTGTACCCTCATAAGTTAAATTCATCTTGTTCAGATATTGTATACGTAAGAAAAAAAATTATTACACAAGAGGAGGAGCCTAGTTAACCTTTGTAAAACTTTTAAAACTGTGAATTATAGTGACTGGAAGGAAGAGGAAAAACTGTGACTTGGATGTGTATGAATTGGACTAGGAAAAATTTTAGTGATATTTTCAAATGTGTGGAATATGTGAAAAACAAAACAAAACAAAAAAGCAACTGCTGTACCAAGAGAGGGAGAAAATGTCCCAGTGGTATTGTTACATATAGGAAAGAGTTTTAAAGTAGCATTTATAAACCACCAGTGATTTTGACTTCTTGCTTTTTAGCTTTTTGTTTAATTCACACAGTACAATCACTTGCTAGTTTCTTACCTTTCTGAAAATAAGAAGCCCACCCCGGCTTTCCTCCCTTTCTCCTTCCCTCCTCCATTTCTGCTCTTCCATCCCATGCTCTCTACCACTATCCAAATTATACACCCATAGGCACTATTAGTAAAATACTGAGAACTTTTGAAGCACCCAGTGTCACCCTTCATATTTTATTTTTCTTGTCAGAAAAGTAGTATGCTTCAAGCTGCAACTTACTCACCTCAGTCCCAGCTAGGAAAGCTGTTATAAGTCTTGCTGCTAGACGTGTAAAGAGAAGGGGTTGCAGTGAGACAGGTTTAGGGAAGAAATATGGGAATACCATTACATGACTTCCTTGCTGTGTGTGTGTGTGTGTGTGTGTGTGTGTGTGTGTGTGTGTGTGTCTGCATGGTTGACAAAGTACCTGCAACTTCTTTGGGGACAAATGAGCTCTTACATGTTCATTGGATAAAGGGATGGGTTTCATAATTGCATTTTGATTCAGTCACATTATGTCTTCTGACCACACTTTCTCCTCTTTACCATCTACTGTCCCTGCCTCTTCTACCTATCCACTTCCTTTTCCCAAACAGCACTTCTTTGTTTTTATGGGACAGTCTCTGCAGTGCTCTTTCTCTCCCTCCTCCCCTTTTCTCCTTCCTCCCCTTCTCTCTTCCTTCCTTCCTTCCTTCCTTCCTTCCTTCCTTCCTTCCTTCCTTCCTTCCTTCCTTCCTTCCTTCCTTCCTTTCTTTCTTTCTTTCTTTCTTTCTTTCTTTCTTTCTTTCTTTCTTTCTCTCTTGTGTGTGTGTCCCCATAAACTCAGCTCTACATATGAAAGAAAATATACAATATTTGTCTTTCTAGTATGATTCAACTTTGTTAATATGAGGCACTCCAACTTCCATTTATTTTCCTGAGAAAGCCATCATTTTGCTCCTTATGGTCAATAAAACACCTTTGTGCATACACACTACATACTACGTCTTCTTTATCCATTTCGACTTTTGAAAGGCTAGTCAGCTGTGGTATGCATCCTTGTCTGAAACCCATCCTCTCCATGAGGATGTGTTGCAATAGTGAATCTTCCCTATGTCCTCTGGGATGATTCATGGTGTTAATATTGGTCCTATTCCAACATGACTCTACTCTCACAAGGAGATGCATGGGGAAGACCACATGCAAACTTGGGGGAGAGATGCCATTTGTAAGCCAAGGAGAGAGACCTCATAAAGAGCCATCCCTGAAGCCCCTGTGCTGCATTTTCAGCCTTCGGAACTGCATGGCAATCTATTTCTGCCCTTTAAGCTGTGTGGCCTATGACATCTTTTATTGTGGCACTGCATGATGAGTCTGATGAACACTGTGTGCTAAGAGACTGGGGTCTCTTAGAATGACTGTCCATGGTGGTTTGAATGGGAATGGTCCCCATAGGCTCATACTTTTTGATGTTTGGTTACCACTTGGTGACAGTTTGGAAGGACTAGGAGGTGTGGCCTTGTTGGAGGAGGTGTGTCACTGAGGGTGGGCTGTGAGGTTTCAAAAGCCCAAGTTAGACCTGTTTTCTCTTTCTGCCTCCTGCCTGTAGATCAGAATGTTAGCTCCCAGCCACTAGTCCTGTGTCATGCCTACCTGTCAGTCACCAGGCTGCCTAGCAAGATGATTATGGATTCATACTCTGAAACTATAAACAAGCCAATTAAATGTGATAATTTGTAAATAGCTTTGGTCATAGTATCTCTTCATAGCAACAGAACAGTGACTAAGGCACCTCCCAGGATTTTTTAAAAAATATTTATTTATTCACTTTACACCCTGATCATAGCCCCTCCCCTTTCTCTTTCCAGTCCCATCCTCTCTCCCTCCTCTCCCCTCCACTATTCCTCATAAAAATGGAAGCCCCCCTACTAACCCACTCTAGCTCATCAAGCTGAATTAGGACTGAGCAAATCCTCTTTCTCTGTGGCCTAGGAAGGCAGCCCTGCCAAGAGGAAGTGACAAAAAAAAAAAAAAAAAGCAAGCAACCTTGTCAGAGATAGCCCCTGTTCCTGCTCCCACACTAGGGAACCAACATAAAGCCTGAGCTGCTCATTGGTTACATCTGTGTAGGGGCCTATGCATGGTCCTTGGTTGGTGCTTCAGTTTCCACACGTTCCTCTGGGCCCTGGTTAGTTGGCTCTGTTGTTCTTCTTGTGGAGCTCCTGTCACCTCCAGGTCCTTTTATCCTTCCCCTTACTTTTTCACAAGACTTCTGATGCCTTGCCTAATGTTTGGCTGTCAGTCTCAGCATCTATTTAAATCCATTGCTCAGTGGAGCCTCTCAGAGGACAGCTATGTTAGGTTCCTGTCTGCAAGCATAGCAGAGTATCATTAATAGTGTCAGGGGTTGGCTTTCTCCCATAGGGGTCACATGTTGGGCCAGGTATTGGTCAGACATACCATCAATCTCTATTCTTTTTTTAACGCTGCCCATCTTGTAGGCAGGGAAAATTTTGGGTTGAAGTTTTTGTGAGCAGGTTGGTGCTCCCCTCCTTCCACTAGGAGTCATGTCTAGTCAGAGGGTGTCCTCTTTATTCTCCATGACCCCTGCTGCTAGTAGTCTCAGCTAGAGTCACCCCCATAGCCCCACAGACCTTTGTCACAGAGATGCTTCTTCCCATGGTTTCTCTTCTCTCTGCAGGCCTCCTGTCCTCTCACCACCCACTCTCCCAGGTCTGATCTCCACCCTCATTTTTTTCTGCGCTCCCTCTTCTACCTTCACTTCAGCCACTATCGCTGTGTATTCTATTTCCCCTTCTAAGTTATATTTAAGCATCCTCCATTGGGTTCACTTTGCCACTTATATTCTTTGGGTCTGCAAATTATAGTATGTTTATCCTGTACTATATGGTTAAAATCTACTTGTAAGTCAGTACGTACGTTGTGGTTCTTTCTGGGTCTGGGTTACCTTATTCAGGATGTCCTTAGAAATAAGAATAAAGAATAAAATAAAGGGAATTCTCAAGAGAGATCACCTAAGACTGCATTTGTTAAATTAGACCTATAATGGAACTAGAGAAGACATAATTTTTAGAACAGAAACCTCATTATTTCAAAATTGTGAATTTTATGAATGATTTTATTTCAATATTAAGAAACAGACAGTATACTTATTCAGACAATTTTAAAAAATTCATCCCACTTAAAACTTGATGAGAAGACAGTGGAGAGAGACAGAGAGAGAGAGAGAGAGAGAGAGAGAGAGAGAAATGCTTTATGCTTGGGATTCCATAGATTGGTATTGTTTGGTTGCTTGGCAATGGGACCTCATAAACTGGTATTGTTAGGTACAGTAGAGTGACAGGACCTCACAGATCAGTGTGTGGTATAGCAAAGTGATGGACTTCGTGGATTGGTGTTGTTTGGTGAGGCAGAATGAAAGCTTGTTTTCAAGCCATTGCAATTTGGTCAAACACCAGAACTTCTTTGCAATTGTGAAAGATACTTAAATTTGTGTCCTGAAAACTAATGGTTTCTTTCTCTGAAGAAGTCTGAAAACAGTTTGATGACTGTCTTATCATCAAAGGGTACAAAGTCACAGTATATCATGGGTGACTGATGTTCCAGGGACTCTGCTAACCTTGTGTTGTTTTAAGAAAGAACTAAAGTCTGAGTTCAGAGATGTCACTGGCCTTTAGCTAATAATGTCTCTCTTAAAGGCAAAGTAGTTAAGAATCAGGAACTGTACACTGCAATTAAAATAATGTAGATTTACAGAAAGAAGAAAGGCTAGGGGCTGCCAGGCAGTGCTACTGCATGGCAGGGTCTGGGCAGGCATCAGAGATTTTGGGAAGAGCGCCTTGACCTCTCTGAGTCACTAAGGCCCACAAAGTGTATTTAAGGGAAAGTTTTAGATGCCAGAAAATAACTAGAAACTTTACAGGGTCCCTGAGACTGTGTGAGTTTGGGTCATTGAATCTGACTTTGGCTTTTGATGTGAATATGTTTTTTTTTTTTTTTTTTTTTTTTTGGTAGTGGTTCAAGGGCATCAGACATAAGTAATGAAACAGGATTGTATCTTTTCAACTTTTAAAAATCTTCCCCAGAGCCATAGTCTGTCCTTAGAAGTCAGCCAGCCTCACTAACTTCATACTAATGGGAGCATGAAAGTGTCGGAGGAGCTGACTTGGCCATGGATGTTAACAGAGTCAGTCGCAGCTCGGATTAGATGTGTGCACAAGGCCATTTAGATTGTTGACATTGATACTACTTCTAGCCCTGCATTCATTGAAGACTGTGTGGGCAACTGCAAAGGGATTTATGCTCAAGTATTTTGCCATACTCTTCCTTTAGTTATCAGCTTGACTGTATTGCTTTATGGCATCTGACATTTATCTCCTTGGAATTCTTTCAGTTCAGATAAAAATGAATACACTGCAGTATGCAGGGACTTACATTTAGCTTTTTTAGAAAATTTTTTATTCTATATAGATGAGTGTCTGCCTGCATGCCTATCTGTGTACCATAGTGTGTAGTACCTACAGAGGTCAGATGAGGGCATCAGATGCCCTAGAGCTGGAACTACAGATGGCTGTGAGCTGTTTTGCTGGGAACCAAACCTATGTCTTCTCTGAGAACAGCAGTAGTCTAAGTGCTCTTAGACTACTGAGCTGTCTCTCTGATCCCCCAGCTTACTTTTTATGCTAAATCTCCTTAATTGTGAAGACATCAGGGTGTCACATCATTTCACAATACAGTCAGGCACTGTATAGAATATATATGATGATGTTTCTAGAAGGTTTTTAATAGAGATAAAATCTTTTTTCTTTTTTAATTTTTCTTTTTTTATATTAATTAGTTTGTTCACTTTGTATCCCAGCTGTAGCCTCCTCCCTCCTCCCTTTCCTATCCCACCTTCCATCCCTCATTTCCTCCTATGCCCTTCTCCAAGTCCACAGATAGAGGCGGTCCTCCTCCCCTTTGAGATGAAACCTTCTTTAACCTAGAGACATGAGGGCTGTTTCAGTGTTATAGTGAAAGTCATTGCTTATGTGGTGATGCTTCAGGAATAAACCTGTGACACTAGTTTAAGAAATGGAGTGCCTATAGTGTGGGAGTGTAAGAACATAAGTACAAGGGGCCACAACACTTAACAGCTGAATGCATGTCACAGACAACCTGTGTGTGCAATTATTGTACTATGCATCTAGAATATGCTCCTACTATTTGTGAAAATCTTAGTGAGAGACACTATGTCCTGTTATGGACAGAAGCCACCTCGTCCTTTTGCCCCCAGAGGCCACATCAAATGTTGACCTGTGCCTCTTAGGTTTGTGTAAATTCATGCTATGATATTCAGGGGTCACGAAACCGATGTGAAGACATTCCATCTTTCAGTGCTCCATAATCCTATGTTCTTTATGTTACTTATTTAAGTGCTCATATGCAAGATCTGAGTGGTGATCATATTAGAATTCACACACAAAATGTATGCACGGTTATTTTGTTTGAAAACGTTTAAACCACTATTCTTTTGCGGCTTTCTCAGGTTTGGTGTATTGTCCAGCCACTTACCTCTGGTGCTCTCAGAGTTCCTCACACTCAGAAAGAAACATTTCTAATATCTCCATGCCCTGTGGGTATGTAATTATCCAGAAGTGGGTGTTTCTCTTGAGACAGAACCCCTGACTTCTCAAGTGCCTGAGAACATTTCTTTTTTCCTTTTCTGTATTTTTCAGTTAGAGCTTGTATTTGAACTTTAAATGGAAGTTGATAAATTTGTCGAGAGCATAGTTTAAAACAAAACACCGAAGCTCAACAGAAAGTAGATTTCTCTCCAATTTCGAAAAAATAGTAACCTGGAGTGCTGGACTTCTAACTTTGGGATTATGTGTTTGAAAATGGCACACTTGCTATTTTATGATGCTCTGGTAGTAATCAAACATGACCTGTTTCCTTGGAAACCATTAAATTATCCACACCTGCACCAGCATCCTTTTTGGATGCTTTCTTTTGGAAGTTCAATCCTATTTCTAAAGGCTCAAAACATGGGCAGTGTGGGCATCTTGAGGTTTGGATTAGGAATTTATTGGTACTGTGTATTCACTGAGGGAAATGAACACAGTAAAACACTCATGTTTTGTCTAAGAAAGAGGTGTTTGTTCCTTTAGATTTTTCAAAACTATCTTTTCACAGGGACATTGCCTTTCTTTTTCTTTTTTCTTTTTACTTTTAACATTATTTATTTAATTGTTCACTTTACATCTCAACCGCCATCCCCATCCTCTTCTCCTCCTGGCCCCATCCTCTCTCTCACCTCTCTCCCCTATTCCTCAGGAAAGGGGCCCTCCCCACTAAACCACCTCAGCACTTCAAGTCACATCAGGACTGAGCACATCCTCTTCCATGGTGGCCTGGTGAGGCAGCCCCATAGTGGGATGGGGTGATCAAAAAGCATGCAACAGAGTCCATGTCAGAAACAGTGCCCATTCCCCTATCAGGGGACCCACAGGGAGATGCTAAGACTCACAGCCAAATTATTCCTAATTTTATTTAGCATATCATATTCCTGGTGTTTTCTCTTTTGTTTTCTTTTTGAGAAAGTCACATGTAGCCCAAGCTGGCCTCAAACTCACTATTAAATCAAGATTGACCTTGAACTGCTGACTTACCTCATTACCTACCAGGTATAATTTCAGATGTGCCCACCATGCCTAATTCCTGGATTTTTACTCTCCAGTAAATGTTTTTTTTTTAATTTTATAAATTTTATTATGTAAAACTTTTGAAAAAAATCACAATTAGATTTCCTAATGTACAAAATTATATTAAATGATTCCCTAATGCTGGAATAATCTTGAGCTAATGTAATCAGTGAACTTTTATGGTTTGCATGAGTGCCATGGGTAACTGGAGCATGTTCAATGTCTGTTTTTCCAGGAAAGTGTGGACACTGGGTCTACGAACTCTTTTACTACGCATGGGTCTGGTGCTTTTCTGTCAGCTCCGTAAAAGGAGCTGACAAGTTTGGCTCTTTTATGTCTAAATAATCTGCAAATGCATGGGATGCCCTTTTCGTTACATATACAAAGACTTCACCTATAAAATGACCTTTTCCCCCAAGCATTATGGGCTACAGCTTATCCCCAGAATCTCTTCCTGTTTCTTTCTTATTTTATCTTGGCTCCTTTTGTCCAAACACAGATATCCTCATGAATAATTCCTTTTTATTTGAAAAATTCATCATGAGATATTGTTCAGTGATACTCTTGCAACACCATCTCTGTAATTTTAAAGACTGTCTTTCCTACTTTAAAATCATTATTGTTCTTTTGTGTTTATTTTATTTTATTTTATTTGTCTTGAGAATTGTCTATACTTTTTACAAGGGGCATCTTTTTTATTGAATTTACATTCAGAGTTCCATGACAGTTGCCCCCTGCCTAACCCCTTTTCCATTCCTCCTCTGTTTTTCTTCCTCAGGTGCCTCCTTCTTTCTCTGATATGGTCCTTTCTCCAGTCAGTAGTTTAATTCATTCATCTCCTTCATCTAATTTGTAGTGCCATCACTCAAAGCTGTAAATTCACCTCTGATTATACATTTGCTTATATGTATGCATTATTTTTCATATGTCCCACTCTCATTTTTGTCATTATATTTATAACTTACGGAGACCAGTGTTTATGAAGGATGATTTATAACTGTGAAGTTCTTCTGAAGCTGGTCTTGCATTTTAAAAGGCAATACCAAAACCTCACCTTCCCTTTGACTCCAGAGGTCAAGCAGAAAGCGGTGCCCATCTGGAGTTCCGCATGTGGCTGGAACTTCTCCAAAAAGGCCGTTCATTAAGCTACTGGTCTCAAGCTTTATATGAGTTTTCTTCTAGCTCACACCATTCTCGTGTGCTGTCACCAACTTCAGTGTTCTTGTGTGACTGCCTTTCATTTCACTGAGCCTTTTCCTTGCAGAAACCCTTTTCTTTGTCCCTCCCAACCTCTGGCTCCCCTTGTTCACTGTGATTCTGTTGCTGGGGAATGCTCATAATTGGTGTCTATTCCTTTCACGTCCTCCAGGTGGCATCCTCCTCGTAAGGACCTCTACTGCAGAACCCTTTGGGTACCAGGCCTGCCCCTTCCCCCTGTGGGTCTCTGGACCCACCAGAGCCTTACCCTTCATCCCCTTTGATGGCCCTAAGCGGACTCCATCCTGTATGAGATATCCATCCAACACTTCCTTAAGCTTATATTGATCTCGGTGAGCTCCATCAGCTCAGAATTGACACAAATCTCTTTCAAATTCTATACACAGACATATAACCTACTCAGACCAACTTGGTGGTTTTGAGTGAGTGTTTGTTTTGATGAATTTTCACACTTTCTGAGTCTTCAAGGTTGTTTTATTGAAAAGTAATGGGCCTTCAGAGGACTATCAAAAGCCAACTAAAACCACAAAATCAATGTTCGTGTTACCACTAACTACAGTAACCGCAGTAGTGATAGCAGTGATGTTGTTAAAAGCTTTTCTCACCCTCAGTCTTAGGCATGAAGTAACAAATGGTTTGATTTTGCCCGCTGTGGTAGACATCGATAGGAAGGCCACCAACCGGTGAGATTGCAAACCAGGCAAGTGGCAGTCCTGCGGTCGGACCCAGGTGTTGGCTGTGGCGGCAGCATCCACTGCTGTGAGCTGGAGCCCTGCGTTCAGGATGAACTCTGAGCAATGTCTCACACTCAAGACGATTTCTCTGGTGAGACACCAGTGCGAGGAACTGGACAAACTGGAGATGTGATGGCTCTACAGAACACTGCTGAAAGCGGCGAGAAGTGAGAGAAACACTGGGAAGAAGCCAGCGTGATGACTCGCATGACTTTAGCTACACAGGAAGAATCTAAGTTTAGTTTTTCTAGTTTTCCAGTTAATTTCTATTCTTCAGCCTCCTCAGGGATTATGTTGTCATTGACGAAACCGTAACCTGCAAAAATTGTGGCTCATTAAACTGGCTTTAAAATAAGCACTCCATGGACAGTCACACTCTGCACTGTGGCCGGCTGTGAGTTCTTCCGTTAAACGCCATCCACTGCTTAAAGAAGCTTCTCTAGTGAAGTCTTAGAGTGGCACCAGTGTGTGGGTATCGAGATATAAATTTAGAAGGCATTTGATACTCTCTCTAAGTAGCAAGATAATTGTAGTAGGTTTACCCTTCAAGATAATATAAAAGACCCAGAATCACTAACAAATAATAGAAAATAGTCCTTTAAAACACTTTAGAGTCAAAAATCATATACATCATAATTACTTTTCTCTTGCTGTGATAAGACACCATGACCAAGGCAATTTATAAAAGAAAGTACTTAATTTGGGCTTTCAGTTTCAGGGGGTTAGAGTCCATGATGGCTGACTGGCTGAGAGCTAACATCTTGATATACAAGCGGGAGGCAGAGAAAGAGGCCACATTGGCAATGGTGCAAATCTTTAGAAACCTCAAAGCCAGCCAGTGACACACCTCCTCCTCCAGCAAAGCCATCCCTCCTAATCCTTTCCAAACAGCCCTACTACCAGGAGCCAAAATATTTGAATACATTAGCATTATTATTCAAATTAAAGTGACACCTACTAAAATGTTTAAATCAAAATAAAGAGAAGCCCCCTTTAGTAAATAAGATAGTGAAACCCTATTTCCTATTGTTTTACATCATAATGGAAGAAAGCATTTTCTCTAGGCCCTAGTTTTGCAACCCCTCAGCTAAAGACAAAAAGTCACTTTGAGTTCAGCTTTTGTTTGATTTTCAACTTCTGAAGTTTCATTTCCTTTGATCTCATCTTAATTTTATCCACATTTTCCGGCATTAAAACTTGTTTGATTATATTTGTTCTAATTTTTACCATTTATCATCTGTTTTCCTGTTGTTGACATCTGCAAACATCATTGATGCTACATTTAAAAGGGTCAATTTTGTGATTCATTTGTGTCTTAATTTAGCAAAAGGGACCTAATTAGTTATAAATCTTCTTTGTGACTCGCCAGAAAGCAGCTCTTGGATGGTAACAGCTTTGTTAAAATGAGATTCCTCTCAGGGAGAAACAGAAAAAGCTTGTTCTTCTACATGTGAAGGTGAGGGTTACTGAGGTATGAGAGCCAGTTCATTCTACTGAATTGTTTTGCATTCTAAGAGCGTGCTAGCAGGTGGTTGTGTTGCTTAAACTATCGTGTAACAGCTCACACTACAAACCACTCTCCAGGTGGCTGAAGTGCTGTGTAACTGCTGCTATCAGGTCATGTTTGGTGTTTAGTGAGAATGCAACAGGAAAAACCGTTCTGAGCAAGAAGCACCAGGATACAGATTTGTGGTGTTATTGAGTAACAAAAATGTAGAAGAGAAAGATCATTTTTTTAAACGTATTACATCCTGACTGCAGTTTCCCCTCCCCACCCCTCCTACCTCCTCTCTTTCCTAGATCCACCCCCACCCCTCCACTCTGAAAAAAGCACACCTCCCAGGGACATGAACCAAACACAGTATAATAAGCTATAATAAGACCAGGCACACACCATCACATCAAAGCTGGATGACGCAAACCAGAAGGAGGAAAAGGATCTCACAAGTAGACAAAAGGGTCAGGGACAGCCCCTGCTCCCACAGGAACACCAAGCTGGTATAAGAGAAAATTTAAGAAAAAAAAAAGTATATCTCTTTATTGTGTCTTTCTAAAATAATTTAAAAAAAAAAACGAAACAAACAAACAAACAAAAACCCCCAAACCAGCCAATAAAACAAAAACCAGACTTGTAGGAGCTTTTAAACATGCTTACAGAGAGCTAGTCCTCAGGCAGGACTTTCAAGTACATTACAGCTCAAATCCTTCCAGGCCTCTGTCTAACGAGTACATGTGGTGCCTTCAGAAATAGACACCCACCTTCAGCTTCTGGGAGGCAACCAACACCAAAGGAGGTGTTTCATGCCAGGCACTGAGGTTTTATTAGGTGAACTATAGCTCTTGGAGGAAGTATTATCTCTCTAAGTGGTGTACTTTCCTTTACATATATAGTAATTTTAGGTATAAATCTTAGCTATAAATATTGATTCCCCATGTCTTTTTCAACTATCCATAATGTGTTTATTTCTTCTCCTCTCCATTTGTACCATTCTCCCTCCCCATCACCAGTTAAAGCCCCCTTCCTATTTTTCCCATTTCCATTTTCATACCACTTATAACTTGCTATTCTCCTCTCTAAATCTCTCCACCCCATGGTCCCTTTTTACTTTCCTGGTGTCCATGGTTACTCTGGATATGTACTCTCATCTGAAGATTTGGAGCTAGGAGCCTGAGCTGAAGAGGAGCCTGTGGTGCTTTTCTTTCTGGATCTGGGTTACCTCGCTCAACATCAATTGATGTTTTCTAGTTCTATTTATCTGCAAAGCGCATGAAACATTCTTTTACAGCAGAATAGTATTCCATAGAGCATATGTAGTACATTTGCGTTATCCACTAGTCAGTTGAAGGACATCTGAATTGTTTCTAATTCATAGATATAGTGAATTAAGGAGCAATGAACATGGCTGAGCAAGCGTCTGTGGAGTAGAATGTCAAGTCTTTTGGACATATGACAAAAAGTGGTATAGGTGGGTCATATGGTAAATTTGTTTTTAGCCTTTGAATGTTTTCCATACTGACTTCCAGAGTGCCTAAGCAGGTTGTATTTCTGTGATTATTCAGTGTATGTGTAAATAAGAATTATTGGCAAAGAAAAAAAAAAAAACCCTTGATTTTGAGGGGTGTGGGTAGGAGGGATATAAGGGATAAAAAAGAGAGGGAATATTACAATTACATTTTAATTAATAAAAAATAAAATTTAAAACCCTACATGAGGCTAAATTTCTCATCATTGCACAACCCTTCTGTCTGGATTTATATTGACAGGTTCTCATTTTCACCCCATTGAGAGAGGGAGTTGACTTACTACTATATTACTATGTTTAAGCATGGTTTTCTGGTCAGGGCTTCATACTATTGATGGAAACTCTGTAAAATCCCTTCTCATGAAAATCATTGAGTAGGGGAGGGGTATTGGTGAGGGAGAAGAGACATCGGGGAAGCATAGAAGAAGGGACTGCTGATATGACTGTGATCTGGGATCATTTCTGTAGGTCTTTTGCATCTCAGTGACTTGAATTTTAACCTCCATTATGAGACTCATAGAGACCATGAACTTAATCTGTGAAGGCATCCAGAGGTGGGAACTGCAGCAAGTGATTGGGCTTAGACAAAACCGTAGGTGGAACCCGCATTGATTCTTCGTGCTTTGTAAGAAGACGGCCGAGACCATGGCTCTTCCCAGATGGTGCCTCACGTGGCCCCGGGTGTAACCAGTGGGGAGGTCATCTTCAGACACAGGACCTTGCCTTCGCCCTTCTGTAAACATGAACCAGAATAAAACTCTCTTTCATAACTTCCGTAGTGTATGGAATTGTATCATTAGCAACACAAAACAGGCTGATTCAGCTAGATCCCTCCTTATTCATAAACTCATCCTTTCTTGTATAAGTTCCAGATGTCCTTAGTTACTATGAAAAAGAAAATAAGACAAGGCCAGGGTGAGGCTCATAGAGAGGGGAGGGGCAATAGGCAGCTCCATGCTACACCTCTGTCACTTGTGCTGTCCCTATACTGTAAACAGCTGGTCAGAGGGGTTGTTTTTGGTATGAGGACCTAACAGAGTAGTTTCTCATTATTCTATGAAGTTGAAGCTCTGTGATGTAACCTATAATACTTTGTCTACAAAAAAAAAAAAAAAAAAAAAAAAAAAACAGAGTTGCAGCTCAGTTGTGTTTAGAGTTTACATCTGAAGTGAACAGTAAAACCCTCAATATATTTTAGTGTGAATATTTTCACAGGTAACCATTTATATGTGTAAATAACAATGATTGGTAAAGAAAAAAAAAGAGGCCATGATTTTGAGGGTTGTGGGTAGGAGGGATATGAGGGATAAGAGGAAGGGATAAGGGATAAGGGAAACATTATAGTTACATTTTTAATTAAATACAAAATAAAAGTTAAAACTGCCTACATGAAGCTAAATTTTGGCAACCAAAATTTAGGTTGCCTGAGCTTGTGTCTCATTGGTTTATTCTGACTTGCATGTAGAATAGACCATACGTATTCAGAAGCACTGGGTTTCCTTCCCATGAGCCTGCTTAAATTTCTCATTCAAAATATAACCCTGCATTCTGTGACTGGAAGTCCCCAACTCCATCAGGCTTCAAAACAGCTTATAAACCTACTTTTAAAGAACTACTGATTAAGAACAAAGTGAGGGCCGAGATACTGCTGAGAGGCAAGGCAGATGTCCAAGGTCTGTGGGGCCGCCTGAAGCCATGTTGATGTTTGTGGACCATGATGCCACCAAGGTCATGTTGAGATCTATAGTCTTGCTGCAGCTGGGGGTTGAATTGATGTCCATAGCCCATGTCACCAACAGAGCCCTGGGGATGTCTGTGGTCTGTGCTGCCACCTGAAGCCATGTTGATGTCCATGGACCACTATACCACCAAAGGTCACGGTAAGGTTCATGGTACTGCTGTAGCTGATCCATACTGCCACCAGATACCACACTGATGTCCATCGCATGTGCTGATGCTACAGGCCAGGTGGATGTCCGTGGTCCGTGCTATAGCCAGATATTATATGGAACTCCATGATCCATTTTCCCGCTGACTATAAATGACAATGAAGCTTCTTCTGCAGTGGTGTTAAGAACAAAGCAAGGCCTGAGCTACTGCTGAGAGGCCACATTAATATGTATGGCCTGTATTGCTGGCTGAGGCCTTATTGATGCCTGTGGTCCATGCTGTCATGTTAGTGTAGGCTTTATTTTTACTGTTTTCTAAACAGCATACTGTAACAACTATTTGTACATCATTGGTAGTCATTCTGAGTTGTTTGAAGACAAGTCAACATACAAAAATATTTGTGCAGATTATATGCAACCTCTATACTTTATTCTGTATATTGTGTATTGCTTTATGTAAAGGACTGGAGAATCCTTATAATTTGGTACACACGGAAGTGCTGTAAATGTCTTCCAAAGATGCTGAGAGACCACTGTACATGGTCAATCTGTGGGCTGATATGTGATACTTCTTGCCTGCTGATATATTTCATATGAACTCTGGCAGGCACATGGAATGTAGGCATCCTTTATCGCCCAATAAGTGTGGAACAGTCTTTTGATAATCACTAAACCTGGGCTCAGAATGAGCAGCTGGAGGAGGATCTGAACAAGAAAGCTAGCCCAGAAACACAGCCAGGGCTGCTGCCTTCTCCATGGAGATGCATAGAGAACCTGGACTTCCTGACAGTAGAACTGTGAAAGATGATGGAACCTGAGTTGTCTGAGCTTGAGACAAAAGGATGATGAGGAAGCTATATCTCATCTTTGCCTTTGTCTGCTGGAAATGGTTTCCTTCCCTGCTCTGCCCTAAGCATCCGCTTCATTACCAGATGCTTTCAAGATTGTTAAAGTCTAAATGAAGTTCCCATTCATAGATTTGTAAACTAAGACCTCAGACATGGGACCAAATACCTTCTGCACTTTTATTGAAGTGTCTCACCTTGCTCTGAGCTGATCACCAGCTTTTTCTAGCCAGATTTAGAGCTGACTTTAATTTTGGCTCTTCTGTGCCCACACCAGTTACCTTCTCTACAACAGAAGATAAAAGCAGATGTCTGAATCTTCTGCTATTTTCTAAGAGGTGCAGAGGCAGCCAGCTTTCTACAAACATGTATGTTGACTTCCTGTAGTGACTGTGATAATATACCACAAACTAGGCACCTCAGGAAATAGATTACTGTTCACCATTTTGGGGGACAGAGCCATGGCAAGAAGGTGTCATGGGGCTCCCCCTTTCTCCTGAGACTCCAGTAAGCATCCATCCTGGACCTTCCAGCATCACTTATTCTCTGCCTCTGTTTCCACTTGACATTTCCTTGCACTCTCCTGTGTGTGTCTGTAAGGATGCTGTGAGCCCAGTGCTCCCATCATCTGAGATCAACTTGATTCCTTCTGCAAAGCATGTGCCATTTGCAGGCAGCTCTGAAGATTAAGATAAGGTCCTCAAGGAGTTACTAGCTAGTGTTTATAGTGCACAACCTCCACAGGACTGGGCTTCCTCCCTTGGTTGTAGAGAATAAGAATGGAGTGGAAGTAACAGTGGCTTGTTTTGAATGGCCTCTGTCCAAGTCTATGATGAAACCAGTCAAGAGAGGGTGATGTTTTGCCTTGTTCTGATGTTGATAATGGCTTCCCATCCGTCCATTCTGCATTTTCAGCACAGGGTGCTTTGCTTAGAAGGATGAGTGTCAGGGCAACATGGGCAATGGGCAACATTGTGATTGACTCAGCAATCTCCCCTTTATACATAACATGAGCAGCCCAAGGAACGCCTCCATCTTTGAATTCAGCAACAGCAAAACTGATCAAGAGATGCATATCAACACCTTTAATTAAAAATGAAGCCAACCCTTTTCCTTTTTCCTTTTTTTCTCCCTGACAGAAATTAAGCCTGTCAACATGACTTGGACAGTGGTGACTCATTTGACTAATTGGAAATCATGAGCTAAGTTGTGTCTTTAATTTTAATAAGACTGTATTGAAAGTGCCTGTTGAAACAAAATCACCTTAGAGTCACTGTTTATATCCAGGGACTGGCATGTATGTGAGAGTGCATACAAATTTCCCTCTTTACATTGTACAATGTAGAATATATGCAGCCAAATTCCTGGTCCTGAGTGTCCTTGGAAAATCATAGCCTTTGTATTCTTCTTATTTCTTTAAAAACTTGTTCAAAGATCTATTTTTATTGTGTGTGTGTGTCTGTGTTCGTGTATATATGCACTGCGTGCATACCATGAGCCCCTGGAGCCAGAAGAAGGTGTTAGAATCTCTGAAACTGGAGTTAGGGCAGTGGTTAGCAACTATGTGGGTGTTAGGAACTTCACCTGTGTCCTCTGCAAGAGCAGCGCTGCTTAGCTGGCTCTCCAGCCCTTGCAGTCTTGAACTCAAAGATCTTATCTGCACAAGATCTGCCTGAGATGGTGATCTTCGACACTCTGTCATGGATGGTGATGGAGTCCACGGGCCCCACTCCTCCCTGAGTGTTGATATGCAGTAAATGGCTGATGGAAGAGGGAGAGGTTACTTTTGGTATTGTAACCATTCATAAGGTACTCATGGTGCTGTAGATAAACTCTCAGCTGCACTCCTGTAAAGACCCACAGTGGAACTCAGTGGGTCACGAAACAAAACAAAAAATACACAATAAAAGCATGAAAGCAGAAATGGGGCTAGTTGGGAAGAGATGGGATCATCAGAGAGGGAGGGGCACAAGAGGGAGTAATGGCTGTGCGCAACTATGATTGAAATACATTACAGGTGTGCATGAAAATATCATAGTGAAACACATTGCACTTAACTGATATGCTAATGAAACATTAAAAAGCTATTACACTGCAATTTATATCACAACACTTGAGTTTCCAAATGCTTATGAGTAAACCAAACAAAGCAAGGTGTCATTTGGTAAGTTGGATAAACGTTTTGAATGAGATTATTTTATCAGAAAATGTCTTTTAATAATATAGTAATGAACCTGTTGTTAGTTGAACTGATTCTATTTTTCTCCCACAAATGTAAAGTCATACTTTCAGCTTATTCACAATAATTTTGATGCTGGATTGCCAAGTGATTCTATCATACAATGTGGAAGAATGTTGATGAGCTGAGCATAAGATATTTTAATAAATCTCCTCCTCTTCCTGGGTATTTATTTATGCTCACATAGCTTTTCAACATTTAACAATAAATGCTAATGGAATCAATGCTGACTGTTATTCTATTCCTGTGATAGGCAAGATGATTGCACCACCCGCGGGTCTATGAGCCACAGAAAAGAATCATCTCATTAAAAGATGAGTTCGCTGGGCTTTGTTTTTATTGAATCACACACACACACACACACACACACACACACACACACACACACACAC
>NW_026594428.1:19302533-19305241 GCF_907164565.1 Psammomys obesus
CACACACACACACACACACACACACACACACACACACACACACACACACCTTTATTTAAGAGATGTAACAGAATAACCAATAACACTCTCCAGCCTAAAAAGTATATCACATTGTGATAAAAGTCTGTCCTGAAAGCATGCAAACAACAAAAACAATGCTGCCCAGCAGACAAATGTCAGAGGAGTTATATTCAAGGCAGACCTAGTAGGGCAGGCAGTGATGGTGCTAACACCTGCTGCAGGGGTTCTGCCTTTGAGCTGAACCACAGTCACCTGAGAGGTTAAGGAAACCCCAGGGCTTCGAATTCAATAGTTCAATTCATGAATTCAATTCATGAAAAACGTATCATTGCATCTCCAACATGTGCCAGGTAGTTCTGATACTACTGGCCTGGGACCAGTAGAGAAAGGGCTGCCTTGTGGTCTTAGGAGTCTTCTGGACTGTTTTATAAGAATGATAAATCATCACAGAAATGTTCAAAGTCCTGATGAAGGATGGATGGGGAGATTGAGGTAGGGAGGTAGGTAGATGCACTGGTGATAGATATTAGTCAGGGAGGGAGGCAAATGGAAGACAGCTGGGACAGGAAAGCTGAAGTCCTCCAGAGTGGCTCTGGAATGGTTTCTTGGATCACCTTAATATCTGCCATTGGTCTGATGCTAGTACAGAAATGGTGAGAGTCACCTCTGCTGAGCTCTTTTCTCTGTGCAGGTCAGGCTAAGTGACTGCTGTCTAGTACCAAAGAGGCTCATGCATGCACCAGATTCTCCTGACATTTAAGACGTCTCTTTTCTAATATCCGCTTATGAGTGAGTATATGCCGTGTTTGTATTTCTGCTTCTGGGATACTTCACTCAGGATGATCTTTTCCAGTTGCCACCACTTACCTGCAAATTTCATGATTTCCTTGTTTTTTATTGCTGAATAATATTCCATTGTATAGACGTACCATAATTTCTGTATTTATTCCTCAGTTGAGGGGCATCTGGGTTATTTCCAGCTTCTGGCTATTACAAATAAAGCTGCTACAAACATGGTTGAGCAAATGTCCTTGTTGGTTACTTGAGCATCTTTTGGATATATGCCTAGGAGTGGTAAAGCTGGATCTTTTTTTTTTTCTTTTTTATTATTAGTTACATTTTATTAACTCTGTATCCCAGCTGTATTCTGCTCCCTCATTCCCTCCCAAACCCTCCCTCACTCCCTCATCTCCTCCCTGCCCCTTTCCAAGTTCACTGGTTGGGGAGGATCTCCGCCTCTTTCATCTGATCCTGTTTTATCAGGTATCTTCAGGGCTGGCTGCAAAGTCCTCCTCTGTGGCCTAGCAGGACTGCTCCTCCCTTGGGGGGTGGGGAGGTCAAAGAGCCTGCCATTGAGTTCCTGTCAGAAATAGTCCCTGTTTCCCTTACTATGGGAAACCAATTGGTTACTGAGCTACCACAGGCTTCATCCAAGCAGAGATTATAGGTTATATCCATACATGGTCCTTGGTGGAGTGTCAGCTGGATCTTGAGGAAGCACTATTCCTAATTGTCTGAGAAAGCTCCAGATTGATTTCCAAAGTGGTTGTACAAGTTTACATTCCCACCAGCAGTGGAGGAGGGTTCCCCTTTCTCCACAACCTCTCCAGCAAGTGTTGTCACTTGAGCTTTTGATCTTAGCCATTATGATGGGTGTAAGGTAAAATCTCAGGATTGTTTTGATTTGCATTTCCCTGATGATGTTGAGCATTTCTTTAAGTGTATATCGGCCATTTGAGGACTATGGAGAACAGGATAAACCTACTAAAATCTGTACACCTAAAAAAACTAATCAAGAAGGAGGACTCTGTCTAAAATGCTCAATCCCCATTCAGAAAGGCAAAGAGGATGGACTTCAGAAGAAGGAGAAAACAGAGAACAGGATAAGAGCCTGCCACAGAGGGCCTCTAAAAGGCTCTACCCTGCAGGGTATCAAAGCAGATGCTGAGACTTATGGCCAACCTTTGGGCAGAGTGCAGGGAATCTTATGAGAGAAGTGGGAGATAGTAAGTTCTGGAGAGGACAGGAACTCCACAAGGAGAGCAATAGAACCAAAAATCTGGGCACAGGGGTCTTTTCTAAGATTGATATTCCAACCAAGGACCATTCATGGAGATAACCTAGAACCCCTGCACAGATGTAGC
The DNA here is from genome assembly GCF_907164565.1 of Psammomys obesus. Classification (NCBI taxonomy): domain Eukaryota; kingdom Metazoa; phylum Chordata; class Mammalia; order Rodentia; family Muridae; genus Psammomys; species Psammomys obesus. Next base: position 19,304,699 of record NW_026594428.1, read on the forward strand.
CCATGGCAGCGCAGTATCCAAGAGGGTTCCATAATAATTGGAACAAGGACTGGCTCTGACATGAACTGATTGGCCTGTTCTTTGATCACCTTCCCCCTGAGGGTGGAGTAGCCTCACCAGGCCACAGAGGAAGACAATGCAGCCACTCCTGATGAGACCTGATAGACTAGGATCAGAAATAAGGAGAGGAAGACCTCCCCTATCAGTGAACTTGGGAAGGGGCATGTGTAGAGAAGGGGGAGGGAGGGCAGGACTGGGAAGGGAAGGGTTTCCGGGGTGGGGATACAAAAGTTTTATTAATAAAAATTTTAAAAATTAAAAAAAGAGGTCTCATTTTTCCTGTGAATGTCTTCGTTTGGTTTGGTTTTGAGACAGGGTCTTGATTTGTAGTGCTGGCTGGGCTGATACACACCATGTAGACCAGGCTTGCCTCAACTTGAGCTCCTGCCTCTATCTCCCAAGTGCTGGATTACTGGTCTGCTCCACCATGCTACAGCTTCTTCTTCTTCTTCTTCTTCTTCTTCTTCTTCTTCTTCTTCTTCT